>NW_027283408.1:0-263768 GCF_046629955.1 Centroberyx affinis | reverse complement strand
CCTGCATGCATCATGGACCCGCTAACAAATTACATGGAGTAGCCACTCCGCTTCCCCTCTCACTCAGCTGTCAAGTGGAGCTACTGGAGCATTCTCCCTCTCCTTCTCCTCTCCACTTCCCTCCATCCATCCATCCATCCATCCATCCATCCATCTCGCCATCCAGCCCCCCCCCCCCCCCCCTCACCTCCTCGCCCTCGTGCTCCACCTCTCCTGCTCCCTCTACCCGTCCCTCCATCATGGCCACTGAAGGGATCCCCCTCCCCTCGTCATATCCCTCCTTCGTTCTAACCATCCACCCATCCATCCGTCCACTACTCTCCCGCAGCTCCGCTCTCCACCTTCCCAACCTCTTATTTGACACAGATGGGAGTAAGAAAGCAACTCTCTACTTTTAAAGGCATACTGCGGAAGCCTGTGTTTTCTCCTGCGCTTTCCCCGTTTACAGCTGTTGTCTACCTGCGTCTAGGGTTAGCGGAATACATCCTCTATCGGTTTCTCCATCCAGCTGTTTCACAGTGTGGGGCTTTTGTTCAGGACACTTTGTTGTGCTCTGAGCTAATTCCGCTGCTAAAAGAAGATCGGGGTTCAATTTACTCCAAATTTTCCAAATCTTTTCCGTCTTGTTCCTCTTAAGCCACAGCCTTAATGAAACAGCGCTATAAGTCGGCAGAAGTCGGCTCGTTTCCCTTTCACATACAAAAGCCACTGATTGTATGATGTAAAAAATATGAAAACATTCCTTTTTTTAGCTCACGCTCACGCTAACATGTAATAACTCCGAATGAAACCTATGATTTATTTACACAGCTATAAGAACAATCTGTTCAACACAGAGCTATATTGACATTTTTTCAGCAGTCAATGAAAGTATGTTTCATGAGTCACTCTGGCCGCTGATTAGCCGTCATGTGAGGCTACTATTGGCCCATTGTAATCTCACAATCCGTCTCCTTGGGTGTCACCTGACTGTTCATATGGCAACCAGTTGGGGGGATTTGCTCTTTGAATGGTGGAGGTCTAACCTGACACACAGACATCAAGGCTAAATACAGTCAGGCTCTATTTCACAGCAGGCAGGCAGAGGAGCGAGAGACAGCGCTGCGATTAATAGGCTGATGGTGGAGCCCTGACCTCTGAAGGTCGCCGGGTTATATCCTGTTTGAATAGACGCATGAGAACACACACACACACACACACACTCATAACCAGCGTACAAGAGTGTATCCCAGACTGTATCCCAGGTTTACAGGTGCGACATGGTGCCTTGGCTTTCTTTAGTATGTCATGTAATCATAACACCACACCCCGCGAAACGACACGTAACCGAGTCAACATCGTAAATAACGTGGAGCTGAAGCCTGTATTTCACAGCTAGGCATTAATTGGTGTATCGTCACATCGTCTTCTGTTGAGAGAAGACGGAGGAGAGAGAGAGAGGAGAAGGAGGGCAGGCTCCTCCTCGTCCATAAGTCAAACCAGTGGAGCCATCTGGTCTGAGTCATCATACCTAATGTCCTCCTCAACCTTCACTGACCTTGATGACAGCCATGTAGACCCCCCCCTCCTTCCCCCTCCTTCACCTCCGATATCAAAGGTGATCCGCTCCCTCGGCGCCTCCTTAATAGAGCCGCCCCATTGATATGCATTGCTTTTCGCCGGAGACGAGTCGATCGGGTCTTCCTGTGTGGGGCCGTGGTTGGTGGAGTGGCAGGGGTCGCGACCCCCCCTCCCACCCCAAAGCCAGGAAGAGGATGGGTTTGGTTCAGTCCAATATTTGGGGTTAGCTGCCTGGTATGTGACACCGACCGGGGGGGGGGGGGAAGCAACCTATGAGTGATCTTTCCCTCAGAGATGTGCTTTTACCGGGTATCAAAAGGGAGCGTCAAACCATGTTGGTATTTGGCAGCTGGAGTAACACTGCGAGTCGGTTCAGTTCAGCTACATTTTCCCATGGAGCTCAAACCCATTTGGTTGGTGTTTTACCTGCTGTGTCCCAGTGCTGTTTCAGTTTAAGGTGTTTATTCTTTTAAAAAGTCTTTATTTATCCAGGGGAAAGTCGACTTTTGCTGTTTCACAGTCATACACATTCACACCTGGGAGCTTCCCAGTGCAACCACAGACTTTCTCTGCTGCTTCACTGCAGCAGCTGGGGGGGTTCAGTGCCTTGCTCAAGGGCACCTGAACAGTAGTTGTTGAAGGAGGGGAGAGCGTTCATTCACTTTTCCCCACCCACATCTTCCAATCCAGTTGAGGGATCCGAACTGGCAACCCTCCGCTCACAAACCCGCTTCTCTAACCTCTAGGTGTGAAGCTGAGTTCTCCATGTCTAAATGTAGTGGAAAAACAACAACAGAGTTAATTGAAATCCTTTTAACAGCAACTGAAAAAAAAAAGTTATTTTCAGGTGTTAAAGCATAATTTGAATTTTCTATTCGTGAGTGAGTGGCACTAACCCTGCTACCGGAGGTGTGAAATAACAGCGAGAGCGTGTTAACCCTAGAGCAATCAGAGAGAGGCTGTCGTTTGCCCTGAGGGATACAGACACAAAGATGGCAGCTAAATGCAGCCTCTGGGGCTCCCCCAAGGCAAGAGCCTGGAGGGAACACACAGCAGATGTATTCATCAAGTTTTTTGCAGTTGAGGAAAAGGGCAGAGGAGGCACTTCCATAACTGTACACAGTAAGAGCCTGAACTTTGAGTTTTAACATTGTTTTGCATCACTCTTGGCACTGCACAAGGACCAGTGTGTATGTTAGGGTGTGAAACATAGCCTCTTAAAGCTGCTACGTGTAGCATTGTTACAAGTCAATATAATTGTTATATTAAATGTGATACCTTGGTATAATTACTGTAAACAAATGAGACCATGGTGGAAATGATTGGTAGCCTCTATCTCATGCCAATGGTATCAGACTTTAGGAGTTTGAAGAAATTCCCCATTCAAACCCGCAATAGACATTATCTCTCTCTGCACTCTGCTACTGCTAATAGCAGAATTTCCATATTTTCCATTGAATCACAATGTTTTGTAAGCTATCTTTCACTGAAAATGTAAACTCTATTTTATGATATTGTATTTTATTGATCAAACTACAAATTTGGACATCATCACATAGTGCACTTCTGTCTGAGCGGACTAGATTTTAGCTATATTTTAAACTTAGCTAAATTTGCTAGCAGACATGGCTTCACCTATCCCCTCCCCCCTGGCATCGCTCCATGTGCGTTTGTTTTCTCTTCAGCTGAAGAGGATGAACATGTTTGAAGTGATTTTTCCATTGGCCTTTCCACCATCTGCCATTGCAGGAAACTCTGAAAGTTTTAGCTCTGTGTCCTGTTTTATGCCACAAAGCAATCTGCCTTTGTGCTGTAAAGCAATCCAGCAGATTTCCCGCCAAATCCGACCCGGTGTTAACGCGATGTAAAATGCAGTGCAGAGGCTGCCAGTCTTCTCAGTGACGGTCTCGTTTGTTGACAGTAATTATACTAATGCCTCAAAACTAATGTCATAATGATTTATTGATGTTAAAATGCTACACATCGCACCTTTAAAGGAAGCTGTCAAGGAGTGATACGTGTTAAATGTTGTGTGATTTAAAGGGCATCGCAGCAAACTCCCAGAAGACCCCGCTACTCTAGCAACACACTCGATGACAGAGTGAACTAAATGTGTACGGCAATGACAGGCCCAGACTCTCTGAAATTGCCCAGTGTTCCCTGTCGTCCCAAGATGGCCGAGCCTGTTCTGTACTGAGCTGCAGCTGCAGGTAGTAATTACTGATTAGGCTCTGGAAAGTGGGGACAAATGCACTGTATAATCAGAGAGCCCGTCGACAGTGGGAGCCCTTCACAATGGCTTGTAATTAACAAGATAATTGGCGGGAGATGGCAATGATTTCTTGAGTTCTTCCTTATTTGCATGTCATTTTGCACAGAGTTCTTTATGAGTTTTTTTCCCCCCGTTTGTGAAGGTTGAGTCGCTAATGATACTGTGTCCTACGGTGTGTCTTGCTTGTGTTTTGGATTCAAACTGCGAGAGTACAAGCGAAGAGGCATGTGAAGCAGCATGTGCGGTATGCACCTGTATCCTAACAATATCCAGTATTTTGTTGTGCAGAGTAATCTGAAGTCATTTTGTATAAGAGTGCTGCTTACGCCGCTGCTCATCACATTCAAGTGCGTCGTATGAATGTGGAACGAGCCTTTTTAAGCATTACTTTATCCCATAAGAAAGCCCCAGAAGCAGGGGTGGAATCTGCCTTTCATGCATATGGATGCAAGCTAGGGATGGGATGATAGGCTTGTCACACAATACGATTCAATACACGATATGGGGTTCACGATTCTATACAACCAAGATATGATGTAATAAATAAAGTTCAATGACAACAAAGTCGGGACTGTGCAGAGTTATGTTTATTCTTGAGCCACAAATCTGTGTAGTGATGGCATCGGCTGCTAGAATGTAAACGCAGATTTAAAAATATCATTATAAAGTGCAAATAATATAATTTTGATGGAGAGCTTGTGGAATTGTGATGGTCAAGCCGTCTCATTTGTGATTACTACAGCAGAATAAAATGTAACTTATCGCGAATAATTTTTCTGCCCCGCGATACATACGTAGTCACATTTTTGTATTGCGATATATCATCCCATCCCTACTACAAGCTATAGCTGAGATCTCTGTCTACCCAACCCTGCAGGTCTAAAAGGGCATATATAATGACTTGCTAGCATATTGAAATTACAGTTAAAATTCACAACTGTTATGCTACAGAAAATGTTAATTCCCAGTTTTAGCCAAAATTTGGCGTATTTATTTACCAATTCTCATAAAGTCATGGAAGTGCATCAATATCACAGCAACGACATCATTTCTTTCCACATCTGCCATATTACACCAACCCTACAAATTCATTTTTCTAGATTTCATCATTACAAATTTGCCTTACTGTTTTGGTAAAGGTTACAATATATGCTTATTTGATTTAGGAGGCATTTGTTCCAATATTACTACACTCCAAGGGATTCTCTACATTGTTTGCCACGGGTGCCAGGCACCCACGGCACCCATTCGAATCCCGCCTGTGCCTAGAAGGCCGTCTCTACATCCGAGTTCCTCTGGGCCCTGAGGACACCTCTCCATATGTATTCATTAGTGTTATTCTTACAATGACTCCAGTAATGAGTGCTCAGGCGGCTTCCTTTCGAACACCGTACAGTACATCACACGCTCAGATAGGGAGATGTTTATCGGTCCTTTTCCAATTATATTTCTCCAGATTAAGGTGTCGCCGTGGCACTTGTTTCCTTGACAACGCCGTCGTTATTTCACCCTTCCTCCAAGCGCCCTTAATCTGAGCGGATATGAAAACTCTTCATGTTTTTTTTTTTCCAGTTAGCCACAGTAGTACCGTCTGGCTTACCTCATAAGCCCTACATCATGGGGTTCTTTTGTGACTGACTTAAATGGGTAGTGTAGGTTGATGCTTGACTTTCCTCTCTCTTTCTCTCTCTCTCTCTCTCTCTCTCTCTCTCTCTCTCTCTCTCTCTCTCTCTCTCTCTCGCTCTCCCTCCACTGAAATAGAGTTTGAAGGGCCCCCCTGTTGAATTTCATATGTGGCTATAGTCAACAGGAGCGGTACTTCATATGCTGGATTAAGAAAACCAAGGATGCCAAGAATAAACAATGTGTTTATTACATTTTGTCTCACAAAAACAGAAGAGAGAGAGAGAAAGAGGAGGAAAAAAAAGAATCTGCCTCGGTAAATTGATGAAGCATGAAGGGTGTTAATAATGTATAAGGTTTTCAAAATTCAATCTTGAAAATGTGTGTTGGAAGGAGGGAAAAAAAAAACCCAGAAAGCGACATAGAACAGAGTGTACATTTGACAGGTGACATGATTCTTTTTCATGTAATTGATTTGCTTTGCCATTTGTTTTCCCTTTTTTCATCTTTTTGCGGAACGTAGGAGGCAGCTCGCGTGATAGATGAACCTGGCGGAGTTCTCTTTTTTTTTTCTTTTTTTTTTTTTTCTTCTTCCTCCACACCTCTGGGTACAGGGACAAAGGCGCTTTCCTGTGCAGAGGCAGTAATGTCCCCCCCCCACTTACCGAACGCGCGTGTCATCCAGGCGGCCCGATGGCTCGTATTTTGAAATTTCTCTAAAGCGGGGAGCGAGAGAAAAACAGAAAGTGCCGTCTGTTTTTTTTTTTGTTTTTTTTTTTCCCCAGGAGGTTAGCTTTAAGACGGCATAAACGCTCTTTGATGTTCCGCTGCGGTTCATTATCAAAGACAGAGGAATTTTCTCGCAACTGTGAAAGTGTATGTGTTATTACATGTGGCGTTCAACGCTAATCAAGTCAAAGGCACCTCAGCACATATTGAACTATTGATGTGACTTATGCAAGAAAAAAATACTAATTGCTCTATTTCTTTCTCTTTCTTCCTTTGTTTCTTCATTGCCGCCTGCTGCTTGATGCTGTCCTGATCAGGTAAGCTCCCTCTTCTGCTCAGTCTGTGTCCTCAAGTGTGTGTGTGCGCGTGTGTGAACTCATTGTATTACTTGTGTTTGATCATGGTTGACACTTACATCTGCGCACTAAAAGGCCAAGGGACTGGTGTGTGTGCGATCTCCTCAGAATTACAGGACAACAGATCAGATGCATCCTGATGTGTCAGCTGGAGAGAATCCATGACATGTCACATAGCGGATGTTAGTAGTAATATATATATATCTATGGATATGGCTGTGAGAACACTATACAGCACAGTCTGCTTGTGATCTCTGACTCGAGCACCATCCTCGAGCTCGGTCTCCCTACTTGCCGTCGAATCATCCGTTCAGCTTGTTATCACGCGCCTCCTCTTCTTCTTCTTCTTCTTCTTCTTCTCTTCTCGCCTCACTTTCCCGCGGAAAAGTTTGCAGCCCGTGAAACCGCGGCGCTTTGAACGGGCCGAGCGCTCCGACAATTAACGGCTTGAAATAAAGGCGACGGCAATCCGCACTTCCACTTTTTTTTTTTTTTTTTTTTTTTTTGTCAAACCTCGCGCCTTTAGGTGATCGCCTCGCTCTCTCTCTCGGATTCTCCCTTTTTCAGTCTTTTGTTTTTTTTTCCCTCCCCTCCTTCCCTTCTTCTTCTGGGTTTTTTTTTTTTTTTCCCCTAGAATACTCATTCAATTTTTACAGCGGTATGAGACTGCGAACAGCTTGCGGGGCGGGAGCGCAGTAATTACCACGGTTATGTCAGGCGGAGCTGGGAAACGTAGCCTGGGGAGGAGAAAGGCCACTGTGCGGTGATGGCCCCCCGAAATTAATGGAGAATTGGAAATGAATCAATAGCTAATGAAAATGTGTGTTCACTCTATTACTGCTTTTATGACGGCTGCAGCCTCGGGCGGGGCGCTTTGTCACTCCACTACACGGGGAGTCTCTCTCTCCTCTCTCTCTCTCTCCTCTCTCCTCTCTCATCATATTCGTCTCTTTTACTCATTTCTCTGTGATGCTCGCCATTTCTCTCCCCTCGTCTCTCTTTCCCCCCTCCCGCCTCCCTCCGCTCCCCCCTCTTTTTCCTCTTTGGTCACAGATTGATCGGGGTTTTCATATTTTCAGGGATCAAACGATTGTTTTGGTCGACGCGAGATGTTAAGAAACCGAGACGCTTGGCTCGCGATGATATAGTGCGCCGTGTAAACGTCTCTCGCCGACACGCCGAATCACTCCCGGGGAGCAGGAGGGGGTAATTACCAAGGTGACTTTCAGACATAGCCAGGTTGTAAATGCCCGTCGGGATAGATGCGGCATCCAAACGGTATTCCAACCGTTTTTTTTTTTTTTTAAAGGATCGGGGGGCCGCAAAGACCAGGAAGAGATACGTGAACGGAGGGGGGGGGGGGGGGGACCTTTTATGTCACTCATCCAGGTTGTACAGGGACACAGAGCTCGGTGCACATTAGTCGGCCGCTCCCCCCCAGGATTCACGGATCATTTCTCTTCCCTGACATGGTACATGCAGCGCTGCCCCGGGGTGCCTGACAGTGCGTGACATCGCCTCTGTGCGTGTGTGTGTGTGCGTGTGTGTGTGTGTGTGTTGCAAGCGGGCCCCAGACCTCAACCCGTCACCACCTCCTGCAGACGACAAAACCCTCAGGGCCTCCTGCCATTCAAGTTAGCTGCCTCTCTTTGTTAACACGCTGTATGATGTTAGGAGATAAATGCAAACTAGTCTTCCAGAAGGTTGTTGAGTGTAAATAATACCGCAAGCGTGTTGCTGAATGAAGACAAACTCCGTCTTATCGCCCAGAAGCTGTTCAGATCATGAGTCGATGTAAGGCTGTCGTTGTCGCATTATTTGCTTTCTGTTCCGCCAGACAATGTAAATGTGTTTTATTGTTCCATAGAGTTCTGTTGAGTCACATCAATGATTCCTCATGGTTCAAGTGAATCGGTGTGGTGTTCATTTAAATCGAAAATGCCTCATGTAATCCATCTATTGATGAAATCACTGGAGACCAGTGTTTTTCGGTCTTTCCTGGTAAAAATCCTCTGCCGCACAGGAGGTAATGTGTTTTTATGTTTCTAATTTGTTTGGGATAAGTAGAAGAAGAACTGGGTAGTGAGCATGAGCAGTGATAGCCGCCATGGCTGCACAGACAAAGAAAAGAGGAAGTCAAACTGCATCAACGGAAAATCCAAGGGGAAAAGACGTCACAGTACTGGACACACTGTTTGATTGACAGGTGATCTCAGGTGAAGTGCAGTGCAGAGATGCTTTGTACCCATCGCTCCTTGGGATGTCTGACACTCGGTGTGGGACGGTACAGTGGTCAGGCTGTATGCACGGAGGACAGAAGGAGCCTCGGCCGACGCGCACATCTGTTCCATTAGTATGCCGGTCTGGGCCGGCTAGACCAGAGGAGGCGAGGCACCTCGAGGGGGTCAAGAGTCCCCCTCGAGAGATGAAATTAACCATTCACAGAGAGAGAGAGAGAAGGGGGGGGGGGAGGTGTAGTTGCCTTATCATGCCACAGAAACCTGCAATCATCCTCGGAGGCAGATTAGCGAGCGAGGCGAACCGGCCGAGCCCGTGAATACCCTTCACCGCCCGAGCAGGTGGCCTCCCATACCAAGTACAACACATTAATCCAGTCCGTTAACAAATAAGCAGCCTGGCTAATAGCGCACTGCCAGAGGCTTATGTTTCCTCCATTACGGGGGGACTCGTTTAATTTGTCTCCAGCTTTTGGGGAGAGAGAGAGAGAGAGAGAGGGATGGGGGGGGGGGGGGTGCAGGAGCAGAGAGAGAGAGAAAGGGATAGAAAGCGGGATCAAACGAGGTAGGGAGACAGGGATTGAGGGAGAAAGAGAGGAGGGAGGGAGGGGAGGGAGGGATGGAGTGAAGCGAAGGGGAGAGCTGAAAGGACAAAAGCAGCTGAAAAAGTGCCCAGCTTGGCGAGCGAGAGCGGGACTTAAACGGGCGGGTTTGTGTAGTCAGCAGTATCACACACAGCCTGCTGTTCCCTATGAACGTTCGGCTTGGCTTGTTGTCAGTCAAAAGCGCTGTTAAGTGAACGGCGCATAATGTGTCGTGTAAAAAAAGAAAAAAAAGCCCGAGTGGCACTAACTTGCCACTTGCACTCCAAATATTAGAAATGGACCCGTGCGGTTTGTATTTCAGGAGGAGGGATTATCACTGTTGCCTCTCTGTTTGTCTCTACACACACACACACACACACGCATGATGTAAAGTTATTCTGAGGTGTTAACTAGGGATGGGGCGATATATCGGAATTCAATATATCGCGATACAGAAATGTGACAATACATATCGCGGGGCAGAAATTTTTTTTATTCTAAGCATATCGTCCCATCCCTAGTGTTACCTGCACACTATACCCTGATATAACACTGGTGGCCTTCACAGTATTTACACCCAGTGTCCCGGCTCGCACAGCAGAACCGGCCCGCTCTACAAAGCCAGTGATTTATATGCGGGTGTCTATCGCGCGGCCACCGTTGTCCCCCTCTTAAGTCCTCCCTAATGGCCGCTGACATACGCTCGGCGGTAACGATCGCCCCCCGGGGGGGATTTCCCCCTCGGTCCGTCTCGATGACGGGACGCTGGCGAGGACAAATCAATAACCGGGGGCCCCCCGCCGTCGCCGCCGCCCAGGTTCCCCCCCCCGTTCTCATCTCGGATTTCCTCCTTGATTTGGACGAGCGCCTTCTACCTCGCCGCTTAGGGCCACTTTTCTTCTCATCTGCTGTCGCTCTCCCCCCCCACCCCCTCTCTCTGCAACAAAACGACCGAACAAACAGGCGCGTTCCTTGAAGTTGCTTTTTGGGGAGCCCTTTATTTGAAGCGTGCGAAGTAACTAGCAGCTGTCTGAATAAGCAAGTGAACGTCTAAATGAATAGAGCCAAATGTACTGTAACAGACTCCAGTCTTCTCCATGCGCGTATTACCATTCATGCCTGGGGGTTGTTTTGGCTTATGAGGGTGTAATATTCCACTCCTAATCACTTTAGCTCAATAGTAATATTGTTTTAATTCATTTTCCCCTTTCTGAAGGCAATTGAAAGTAATTTGCTTAAACTACTGTTGTATTAGATTACTGTCAACCTCTTTAGCAAAGACTGAAACTGTAACTGAATTAACAACATGATAATAAGAATAGTTCAATATGAACATTGCATCAATCAAAACAGAAAAAAAAAAAACCCTGCAGAGCTGAATGTAATGGATCCATGCATTTTAAATAAGAGACTCAAGTCAGAGCTACATTACATTGGCATGTTTGCCGACTACGAAATAGGAAATTCCCCCGTCGGTTTGAAGGAATAAAGTGACAGCAATTTTCCCGGAATCTTTCCCGGGAATGTCCGCCCGAGCTGTTTTAGCAATTAGTCGTGGCCTGGCCGTTGATTAGTAATTTCTTTCAGGGCCAAAGCAGGGCGTTCAGCGGGCCCGCTCGAAAATCCCCTCGTCTTCATCAAGCCTTATTCCCCACTAATGAGGTTTATTAGATTACAACTGTACCTCACACGTTTAACAAAAGATTAAATTGGCAGAACTCCGTGGGGAATATGTTTTTATAATACACCCGTAATGAGTGAAAGTTAAGGAAATGCGAAGCGCTAAGCAGGAATAAGTCATTGGACATGCTGAACTAGGCCGGGAGGGCCCCGGCGCTCTGAGTGGCGCGTAATGCTGTCGGATAGCTCCTAAATGAAAGTGACGTGACGGCGTTAATGAGACGGCTTCGCATTACGCGCCACTCCCGCCTGGGGGACACATTATAGCTGACTTAATGAGAGGAGATATTGTACACAGGCACTTTTGTCGTTGAGCGATGGGGGCCGCCGGCTTCGCTGCCGAAAGGTACAAGCCGCCGCGGCAGCCAAGTGGTTTGTTAAAGCGGCTGACAGTGGGAGCAGCGGGGGAGTTCGCCGGCTAAGCGCTCGTCGCCGTGGCGAGGGTGTCAGGGCGAGGACAGGTCAGGGATTTGCTAAAGTCTCATCCACATGTATGCAGGAAACACAGAACACACTGGGCTTATGATGGTTCGAGAAAAAGCAGTGGATGTCAAATAGAGCTGGAATAACGGACATTCTTAAACTTACTATGAAGTACGTGTTTATAGGACATTTTAAGTGCAGTACACCATCTGTAACGGCTATAGTCGGTGGTTCTCAACGTGGGGCCCGGGGACCACCAGGGGTCCTTGAGGGGGTTCCAGGGGGTCCCCAGCAAAATGATGAATTGTTAATCTTCAGCATTATTTCATTTACCAGAAGTTAACACAATTAGAGAATGTAGAAGAATGACTGTTTTGATCATAGTTTCTCTGTTATCTCTCTACCTATAATACAGACAGTCACGGGATTCTGGACAAAATAATATCTAACAATAAAAATATTTTCAGATTTGCGTCTGAGAGACAAAATCTCATCAAAAGGGGGTCCGTGGCCCTAATGTGGACTAAACTAGGGTCCTTGATATGAAAAAGGTTGAGAATCACTGGCTATAGTGATGCGTAAGTGGTTATAGAGCTTCTATAATTTCTAATGTTTTATAAATCATTACTTATAATGGCTTATAGAATATATTTATAATGCATTACAACACCTCCCATTGAAGTTGGGAAATGCTTTGAGTGGAGCATTCACTTAAAGCAGATAAAAAGCTTTATTGTATGCTAAGAGCAAAACATCTGAGGCAAGAGTTTTATGTAAAAATGTCTAAAAATAAAAGCCTAAATCACCAAGTTGGGACAAAAACACATGAACAGCTGGTCATAAAGCTCTATAATACCCTACAATCATAGAGTCATAATGCCCTATACATCCAAGGTGTGATATAAGAAAATTCATCGAACAGGTGGGTGTTGTAAAATGTAATAAACATATAAAGCCTTCATAAGCAAACACTAAACATGATGAATGAGCTTTGTAACCCGTTATAAATCACTCTAGGTTCTTATAGTGTCATAACACATTATGAACACGTTTATAGCCGCTATATAAACACATAGTTAATAGAAAGTGTAGTGATGGCGCTGGGGGAGAGGCAGTTTGGCCATGCGCTGTGTGTTTACACCCCGCTCACTGTGCTCTGGCCAGGGCCCCGCTCCTGTCCGCTTGACTGATAGATCTCCGACTTCTATTGACTGCAGAAGAAGAAGAAGAAGAGGAGGAGAGGAGAGAAAGGAGAGGGGGGTCACGGGGAGGCGAGAGGGGGAGGGAGGGGTATGATCGTCCGTCCGGCTCTCCACAAGACACAAGTCACACCTCATTAGCAGGTAGTGGGGAAAAGAGAACGGCAGTTATGTCTGCAGTGAAGGTACACACACACACACACACACAGACCAACACACACACTTCTACCCCAATTACCCCTATCCTGTCCCTTGGGCTTGACGGGTTGAGTTATGCTGACAGGCACCCCTCTAGAAAGTGTGTGTGTGTGGGGGGGGGGGGGGGGAGGAGAGAGAGAGAGGGAGGGAGGAAGGAGAGAGAAAGGAGGAAAGTGATGGAAGGGTGAAAGCTGTGGGAGTTCAGAGAGAGGGAGGAGAACAGAGGAGGGAGGAGAGAGAGGGAGAGAGAGAGAGAGAGGGGAAAGGGGGGAATCACATCACGCGGCAAGAGGCGGAATGAAACATGTCTCCCTGTCACCTGCCATACACTATAAATGGATGGCCCCGCAATCTTGCCATCAGCGACTTATCTCCCCCGGCCCGGAGCGGGGGAAAAAAGGAAAAGCAGAAAAAAAAAAAAGGAAGAGAGGGAAGCGAGAAAATGGTAGAGAAGAGTTTCTTCCGGCGCAACTCGCCGTAATTTGTTACAATTTCAAAAGACAAATATGACAGGATGGAATTACTCTGCCGCTACGGAGGCAGTCATTTGCAAATGCCATAAACTGCAGGTATAAATCTCCTACCCAGATCCACTTAATCTGAGGCTTCTGGGCTCTTCAGCAGCAGCCGTCTATTCAAGCATGTGTTTACAGCCCCTCTAGTGCTCTGTAAAAAGGTATCCTATAATAGCGGCTGGCGCGGAGCGGTGAATAAGGCTGTCGGTTTTGCGTGGATGCCAGGGAGCGGGGCAGCAGGCTTCGCGGGGGCCCGGCGGGGTCGATGTTGGCCCTCCAATCACGGTGGAGGGAATACACTCATAAGCCAGTGGCAAAAAAATCATACAAAACGGCACTTCAGATAGGAAAAACAAAGAAAAGTCTTCAACATGTTGTTATTTATGGCTGCCATCATTGTTATTGGCAGACAGTCACATTTGGATACCAGTGATTCATCATTGTTTTGGAGCACATAGGCATATTCCCAAATCTGTGGGGAAGCCTGATACCTAATGGTGAAAAGTAGGGTACTGCACTGACCATCTGCTATTGGCTGGTCGTTGTGCCAGGTGATGTCACCACCTGTTGTGCTCTATGGAAGATGACATCACCTGGTACAAAGACCAGCCAATAGCAGATGGCCAGTTGGGGTTTAGCTGCTCTTTAATCCTAAAAACGCAGGGATTTATAGCCCAAATACTTCGGAAAAGTGACTCAAGGAAGTGTCCAATGAATGGGTTGGAGAAATTAAAATTCAAAATCTCAACATGGCCCTCTGGCTTTCCTACTGCTATGGCATTAGCATAGTTAATGCAGGTTCAGCATTGGCAAAGCAAAGAAAGACACCTGCCTTCCATTTCTAAGTTTCGAGAAATTGCTTTTTCATGAGCATTTTCCCTGTAGGTGAGCAATTACAAGAACTACGGAACACGACAGCACAGGTGTTCGCTCACAATGTAGCATTAACAACACCGACGAGTGACGGCCGCACAGCGTACAGTATTATTAGCGCATCAGACAGTGAGTGATGAGTACAGTCGGTGCCTTCGTTTATGCTTTGCTACTTTGTCTCGTCGCTGCCGTTCAGCTCCAAGGATTTTAGGAAGGATGGAAGGAGGGAGAGAGCAGGGGAGAGAGAGAGAGAGAGAGAGAGAGAAATGTGACTGTAATGCAGCTTGCGAGTGGAAGCGTGGATTTTCCACTTCCTCTCTGACCAAATCCCACCATTTCAGGAGATTAACCTCGGCATGCGATAAATGTTCGACTTCTTCTTCCCCTCCAATTTCCTTGGAGCTAGAAACTCCAGAAGCCACCGCGGCATGTAAGATAAAAAATGATCACCTAATTCACTCAAGCACAAAATACAATTCCGGAGAGAGGAGGAAAAGCAAGAGAGAGAGAGAGAGGGGGGGAGAGAGAGAGAGTGTGGCACATGCACAGGAAGACCCCTACCTCGCGTTGGCTGCTCAGAACGCTCCTCGATCAATTATTATTAAATGAAGCACTTATTCAGACGGACCTGCGCATAGCAAATAGGCCGTGGCACCGCGATTGTCTGCGGAATTTCTTCTTTTTCTCTTATCCGCCGGGATTAATCGCGAGTCTGCGGCTCGCCCCCTCTACCCACAGTGCACCTCACATGGCAGCTGTGCTCCGACGCCGCTGATTGCTGAAGGTGCCCTCTGCAGATTGCCGCTTCCACTAAGCCATTTAAATGGAGTTGTTAATAAAAACGTAGCGATGATTGCCTCTACTTCCCCCTCATCTCTGGTTTGGCAGATGGTTGTCACAGGACTAATGCGGGATTGGCGCTCGCCCTCGACGCGTTCACTCCAAAACTATTCAGTTCTTTGGTGAGAAGGATGTACTCGGATGTCAAGGGCGCGTATCGGCACATTCGGGAGACATTTGATTCATCAATTGCGAGCTTTGAAAGAGCGTTTCCCATCAGAGCCTCTTGTCTACTCTAATTCAAACAGTCCACAATGGCCGCTGACATTACCTTACACCATCAGCACTGTGGGACCTCACACGCTCACTCCCTCGCTGACTTGTTGCGTTAACATTTGAATCGCTGCCGCAAGCCTATTCATAGCCATAGATTTTGCCTTAAGGACAGGCTGTGTGCAAAAAAAAAAAAACGTGTTTTGAATCTGTCTTTTGACTGTTTTTTTCTTTAGCCTCCATGTGCCAGCATCCTAGGAGCGCTGGCAGCCGCTCCCGATCCCTCATTTTACACCTCGTTGGGGCCGTTTATAACGCCGAGATGTCATCCAAGTCATTCTCATCAGCAAAGAGCTGACTCTAATGATCCATTAAAGCTCGGATGTGTTTTCCTCGCCAAACTGGCCCTACCCTCTCTTTTCCTTTCTGTCAGATCTTTTGCTGTTTGTTACCGTCTGACTCACCGACAAAGTTTCGTTGTCACCTGAATCATCGCGCTTCGTCTGCCGCTGAAGCCTACGCTCTAGGACTTGACTCGTTTGTCGGGGGAAAGCGCACACCGCCCAAGGTCTCGGCGCATCTCACGCGGGACAAAAGAAAGCGATGCGCGGGGCGTGATTAGCCGCCGAGCGCTTTCGTACGGAGGCGAGCGGCGGAACAATCAGTGTTTTCTTTCCCCGCCTGCCTCCTTACCTTAAAGCCAAAATACCACCTACACGATTGAATAATGCATATGGACGAGCGCTGGACTAATTAATGCCCACCAGCCTACCTCCGCCGCGAAAAAAAAAACCCAGGCTTCCCTTGACACGAAGGCGTTAATGAGCCCGCCGGTGACGCAGCCATCAGCGGTCTGTTGTGGAGGCGGCGAGCGGTGGCGAGGAGTGGGCGGATTATGACGATGATTAGAACCAGCGGGTCAGGAGAGCCTATTGAATTGTCATCAATACCCGCGAGATGAGATATCAGGCTAAAACAGCGCCTCGCCGTACCGCAGGCTCACACACACACACACACACACACAAACACGCGGAGTGCCAGCGAGCGGAGGTATTTGAATATTAACAGAGAGGTGGGAAATACATAAAAACACTCCATCTTGTTGGCAGAGCCTGTTTGTCTGGCCCTGCAGAGTGTTGAACGTGTGCCACGGCTGTGTCGGCCTGCATCCTTGTGATAAAAGGAGGGAAAAATTACACAGGCGCTCTCTTTGGCCAGCCGCTAACATATTCATTAGTGAGGAATGACTGACTGGGCCGGTTGAAATGTCACCCGGGCCGAACCCGCCGCCCCGGACTAATGACCCCCACGTCTGCGTGAGATGAAGTCATAACATTCGGTGTGTGCTGGCTGTTGCCGCCCACCTGACTAAGTAGCTGTGAGGTGGTATGGGCTGCTAGGAGTAGAAAGAGGCCAAGCGGCATCAGCTGACTGATAGCAGAGACATTTCAATTCTAAAATTCAAAAACAGCAAACAGTTCCCCCTCTTTTTGCGCAAACCACGAAAACAAAAACACGCAAGGAAATAGTACTTGAAGTTATATTTACCCCATTCAAATAACAGCTTAGCCCTTTCTTAGGTCGCGTTCATGTCATATTTGGAAGAATGGGATGACATCTTGTTCGATTGAATTAGTGTGAATTTAACTGATCATTTGGATTTTTATTACCTTGGATTGCTGACATCAGGGGGATTCCCTTCCACAATTTGTGATGCCAAGTGGGAGAAACCAAAGCCCACAAAAAGAAAATTCCCTCACATCCTACTTTTAATTACCACTCGGAGGTTGACGTGAATGTGTTTTTTTTCCCAGTTGGCAGCTCCTATTTACGGTAAATCCCATATGGTGTGAGTGTGGCATTAGACCGCCAGAGTCCATAGGTGTAATGTTAATCAACACGCTTCAGCTTCTTAGGTCAGCGTTTCTCAGCTGCCAGAGAATCAGGCGGAACTGATCTTATGAAAAAATAGGAATCTGTTGTACGCGGCTGCAGCCAGAACAACATCACTGGCTTTTGAGTGTCGGTGTAAACCCAAATAGCAGCAGGTTAAGCATAGACAAGTTGAAATAAATGGCTGTTTGCGTCTTTTTCTTTTGAGAGAACTCTTGAGAAGTAACTAACTATCTTAGGTCGGTCTCCAGGAACCAGACCGCGCGCGCCGTGGAAAAACAGCTTTTTGCAAATTGCCCGGGTTATGAGGTGTCAGGCGGCGTGATGAATAACCCTAATGATCAAGTGTGTGTTCTGGGTCACGGTACTTAAAGGCGGTCCCGGTAGAACAGAACGCAAACATGGCCGCGGCTTGTCTCGGGCGACGCGAGCGAGGTGAAAGCGTTTCCGGGGGCCTTCCGTGTTAATACACCTGACAGAGCGCTCCCTCGCTGATGGAACGCTAAAAGCCCCTCAGAGCGAAGCCAGACGGGTCTCTCTCTCCCCCTCTCTCTCTCTCTCTCTCTCTCTCCCCCTCCCTCTCTCCGGCGCGCAGGTGACTGCCGGCTGCCGCTGTCGGCTCCAATCACGGCGCCGCGGTACCACGCTGTTCCTCAAACGCCGGAGCCGAGCCGAGCTCTCTCCCTCTCTTCCCCTCTCTCTTCCCGCTCCTCTCCCACTCCTGTTGTTTTATTCATAGGGCTCAGGGTTCATTTGCCAAGTCCTCTGTTGTAGATTTAAGAAGACAAACAGCGCCGCAAATCCACCAGAACAGTGTTAGACTAAATGACATTTTGCTCCGCCGCCTGGCTAATCGTAAAGAAAACAGTGGCGGATCAGCGCTTAAACCTCGTGTCTTCGGGCAGATATCGCGCTCGGTATCGCGGAGGGATCCTTTGAAGTGTTTGTTGTCTTCCGGAGGGCCCCCGGAGGACACGCTCCCCTCTCTCTCTCACACACACACACACACACACACCCTGAGAGTTAGTTAACAGTAGGGTAGGCATTAAACAACACGCGCCTGTGTGTATTCCCGGTTGCGTATTGGTGGCGCGGATGGTGAGGATCCACTCTGCCACTTTAGCGCTACTATGCTAATGTCTCAGCAGCAGGATTGCATGGGAGGGCCAATAAAAGCATATTAGGCAAGCCGCAGTACACACCAGCAGCGTGCACACACACACACACACACACATACATAGACACGGCAGGAAGAGGAGCAATAAAAGCATATGAGGCAGGCGCTACTGCACATGCAAACACACATGTACATGTCGATAAAGACGCACAGTACCAGACACATATATGTAAATACGCGGACACACACACACACACACACACGGCACCAGGAGAGAGGCTATGAAAGCATATCAGACAGGAAGAAGCCTGCCAGGAAGAGAGCGAGCGACGTGGGGAAGAGAGAGCTGTGGGATGGCCTGCTTATCTTTGGGTGAGACTCAAGCTCTGCAGATTTGGAACAAGAGCTGCTGCTCCAAGAACTGATATTAAACATTTTTTTTTTTTTTTTTTTTTTTTTTGGTCATGGTTGGCCAATTAGTTGTTACTTGTTGAGTCACAATTTGAACCGCTGCCACGCGCCTACTCTTAGTTGCATATTTAGCCTTTCATACAGATCCTGCACGAAAAACAAAAAAACAAAAAAAGTCCTGATATTTTTTTTTTTTTTTTGTTCTCGCCTACCTGTGCCAACATTGTATGAGCGCTGGCAGCCGCACTCAAATCCTCATTTTACACATCGCGGGGGCAATTTATACTGTGTGATATCACTGAATATAGTGATAATAAGCTCAACATACCGGATTCTAAGTGCACTGACTGTCCTAGGGATAACAACCCGCTCCGTCGTGACACCTAAAATCACATTAACTGCCGACCCGGTGACCCGACTGCCGACCGTCTCTTTCTCTTTGTCGGCCGTCCCCGCTCCGTCCGGCGTCTGTCACCCTCTGACTCACTGACAGAAACAACTTTCGTCCCCCCCACCCCCCACCCCCGTTGTTTGTCTGTGGGTGCGCCGAACTTAGCGGCGTCAGGACGGTCACGCATGAAGTGTCCAATAAAGAGATACGGTGCTGGGCAGGTTGACACTCCTGTCAGTAGCCAGCTGTTTGGTAGACTGAGTGTGTGTGTGTGTGTGTGTGTGTGTGTTTGCATTTGTGTTTTGACAGCGAAACGGAGCGGTTGCATGTCCTCAACTCTCTATGTCTCCATCCATCCATCCATCCATCCATCCACGGAGTCATCCATCCACCTATCCATCCATTCATCTATTCATCACTGTTATTTAATGAGATCGCATTGTGCATCAAGGTTCATTTGCTGTGCGCAGACGAACCCAGATTTAATTAGGCCCCACCACTGAAAAAGCTTGGCCTCGCTAGCGAACGCGCCGGCTTCACAAAATAATGACACATTTACATTTAACCATTTAACCTATTTCTAATTAGTCAGTTGGGTTTTGGTTTTTTTTTTTAGGCCGGTGAAAAGTTCAGCAAAATGACAAACAGATGTGTTGCCAATTATCATGCATTCTGAACAGCTCATTATTTGTTCGTTTGTTTTCGCCGTCATTTTTTTTTTTTTTTTTTTTAATCTAGCTTTTTGGCTTTCTGTCTCGTACAAGTGAGCTTGTGTAGCCGAAAGCCTGGCAGGCCCTGAATGCTCCTCCTTGTGTCTGAGCGGCTCCGCGGTCGCACCTCCAGCCAGTCGAAATCAATGGGGGCAGTGGGCGACTGGGGCTCTGTGTGGGGGCAGATGGCAGGAGAATGGCCCTTCCTCCGAGGCCGGGCGCGCTCAGCGACATACAAATGGGTCGACTGCGATCGCCGGTCACATCATGTCACGGTCGAGCGAGCCGAGGGGTTCGGGATCAATCCGCTCAGACATATTGCGCTCAGATCTTGAGTTGTACCGCTAACTGGTCGGTAAAGACTTTGACTGCAAACGGTGGCAGCTGGTGTCCAGCGCGCTTACTGTATCAGGGGGGAGTGACACAGCCAAGTGAGACCGACCAAATTGAAAAAGGGGGTCAGGACAAAAACCGGCTTCCTCTTTACTGCCTCAGCAATCAGCCACGTTTGACACTTAAAACAGTCGTTTAGCACCCAGCAAATGATTTCATGGCTGTTAATCAAACTCTGATGACTGAGAGATGATAGCGGTGGCACGCTGCCAGGATTTCGGTTAAGCGTCTGTTTCCTACATGTAGTAACAAGTGTGGCAGCCGTTGCGGAAGACTCCGATTTGGTTGTATTAAAGGGACATTAAGTAAGATTTGACTTTTGTCCTGAAATTCCAGTGGGTGGGGAGATTTTGTCCCAAAACAGTACAGGCCAGAAAGTGAGTTTTGAAAACCTGAATTCTCAGCTCCTGGTGAAGTAATTGTTGACTCATTTTCAACCCTATCACCCCCCCCCACAGATATATTATGGTCATTTTGTGGTATGGGACAGTAAACATCTTACTTGTTGCCCCCACTTGTAGCCAAAAAACTCTAAAACACCAGCTTGACAGATCATAGGGCCTCTGGAGGCTGAAATGTGAATGAAATTGAACATTTTCCGAACAAAATTCCAACCAAAGATGCTACAGTGGAGAAGGCATGCAGTAAAAAGTGAGTCTTTAAGTACAGTAAGGGTGTTCAGTAACCCCCTAACACAGCTCCGTCATCAGTTTAGAACAGTTTTGTAACGTAATATTTCCCCACCCTTGACCTTTCCGCGGACAGCATTGTAAATCCACATCAATATTTACAAGTACATAATGAAGTAAGGGAGCGTTGCATATGTCCGCCAATGATTTATGGCTTTTCGACCGCGGCTGGGTCTTAATTGCTCGACACGCGTGTTAGTGTCAGCCTCGCCGCGGTGGATGGATGGCTGCCAGCACGACTCTGTCACACGCTCACCCTCATCTGTTTTGCTCTGTTTGTATGTATATTTCTCTTCCCTCGCTCCTCACTCCTCCTCCTCCTCCTCCTCCACCACTCCCAGCTTCTCTTCCCTTCAATCATCTCACTGTTTTCTCCCTGCTTCTTTTTCGCTCCGTCTATTTTTTTTTTTCCTTCTGCTTTTCTCTCAGCGCCTCGCCTCTCTCGACGTGTATCGCTCTCTCTCTCTCTCTCTCTCTCTCTCTCCGTTTCTCTCACTTTTCGCTTTCTTCCTCTCGTCTGTGCAGTCGATTGTCTCTGCCTGAGCAACATGTGGCAGGTGGTGAGAGGAAAAAGCGAGTGGAGAGGAGAGGAGAGGAGAGAGAAGAAAAAAAAAAAAAGCACACAGACAAAAGCTTCTTCCCCCGAGCTTGCTTGTAGCTGCGGAAAAAAAAAACATCAATTACCTCCGTGATTGAATGATGTTAGCACAACTCTGAGGATGTTGCCTCTATTGAGATGAATGGCGCAGCTCGCTCGGCGTAGATTTCTGTGTCGACTTGTGTTTGTTTTGCACATGCCGCCTCGCCATCAGCAATTATAGCACCACGCCGCCGTCTGACTCGGCCTGCCAATCAAATCATGAGAGAGTCACGCGCCGCGACATCCGTGTAGTGGCGGCCGACGCGTCCGACTCGGTACCGACTCCAGCAGCTCCAGCTCCTCTGCAGGGGCCCCGATGTTAAATACATATTGTCATACAGATACTCCGATGCTGGTGGTGACTCTTGTCAGCGGCAGAGAGCAATAGGGTCACATGCTGTTGCTGCATTGCTCCGTCTGACAGTGTACAATCTAAGGATCGACAGAGATGGGTTGAAGGCCGACACGGATACTAATATTTTCTGGATTTAAGCTGCTGCTGATTTCAATGTCTTTAAATTTGACTATTTTCATGGCAAAAAAAATATTCAGAATTTTATTCTTAGGGGGGAAAAGCCCCTGAAACCCCATTTAAACCATGGGACACTAAAACTCTCCATTGAAACCAAAGATACTACTATAACAACTACTACTACTACTAGCAGTACTACTACTACTACCAGTATTGATAATAATAATAGAAAAAAAATCATGCATACTTGGAGGATGCATATGTGGAATCCAATCAAAATGTCATTATAATCAATTCAGGATGCGTTCTTCCCATACACAAAAGTGTAGTTTTGATCAGTCATACAATAAATATGTAATCAATCAAACTGCATCATATCCATCATATCAGAGGTGGGTTACAGCGACTGGATGATATCTGATTTTTAATAAATGGCCAATATCAGCCAAATATATCGGCAAAAAGTAATATCTAACCCTAGTACAATTTAACTGTCGCAAAAGTATAAGTGTGTGTGTGTGTGTGTGTGTGTGTGTGTATTGTCGGGGTTGGAGGGTGTGTAGGGTTAAACCAGATTCTTGGCGCACGTTTCACACGACTCACACCGACTTGCATGTGGATGAGGCGGCCCCGGAACGCGAGACCTGCAGCGACGATCCAAAACCACATGTTCCTACAGATGTAATCCACATCTGGCCAGAGCCGCATGATTCGGGTGACAGACAGAGAGGAGCCTGCCAGCACTCACTACTGTCTGTGTGTGTCTGTGTGTGTGTGTGTGTGTGTGTGTGTGTGTGTGTGTGGGGTGCAAGGCCTCAGCCAAGCTACCTGCTTAGTTACCCTGTGTTGTGCCATGTACTTGCCTTCTCTCCTTTTGTCTCCGTCTCTTTTTGTCTCTCTCTCTCAGTCCTTCCTTCCCCCCCTTTTCCCTCTCGTCCCCATTTGCATATCCTTAGGTACACACCCTTAGATCCCTTTTCCGACTCTCGTATCTTTCCCTCCATTCATCTGTTTGCTCGCGTTCCTTGAATACTTGGCGAGATTGAATGTTAAGTAGCTCTCCTCGCCAAGAGGCTTGGGAGGCTTGGCAGAGATGTCGTCTGGAGATATTTAAGGGCGCAGGTCGGGTTAGCGCTGCGGAGTGCGCCGCGCGGCGGTAATTTGCGGGTGCACGACACCGCGGGCCACTTAACGCCGCACCAGGCAAGGTTTTTATGTAAAAATAAATCCGTCTCATCAGCCTCAATCACCGACTGAGGCCGCAACAGAGGAGGAGAAGGTCCAATCCCCAGTAACTGAGACGCCCTTTTATTCCCAAATGAATTCCCGCTCTCCAGTATGGACACTGGTGGGAAATCTCAGTGAACAGGAGGAGACAAATCGAAACTTTAAGAGCGCAACGCAAAACTGTCTCCTAAAGAAACCTAAAGAAAGTTGGACTCACCAATGATGGCAGAAGAAGACATTTAGTTTACTGAGGTCACATTACATGTTTTCTGGGTAATGAAGGGCTTCAAACTTTCAAAATTTCAAACAATTATCTCTCACTTCTACTTTAACGTGTACACACATGCACAGACAGACCCTCACACTAATCAATAATTGCAATGATTTGCGGTATTTGGGTGTGGTCAATGATAGTGGGGGATGCAAACAAAGTAGCTAATGAAAGAAAATGTATTTAATCCAATCAGATGCCATTATTTATCTCATTAGTCTCCTCTCACCTGGTTATTATGAGGAAAACACTCAATTTCTCTGCTTCCACAATAACTAAGAAAAATGACTTTAATGACACGGAGAAAAATGATATTGAAGTTTATGTTCTGCCAAAGTACAGACATTGACTGTATATTATTTAATAGCAGTTACAGCAATCTGAAACCTAGTCATAACCTTTGACCAGCATATATTTTCTGACACTCTTGCAGTTGATTAAATGAGATTAAAAGGTTGATTAAAAAGTTGCCTCAATCTCCGACCCAGGTCGACGTTCAGAATATGCCCGGGCGAGATAAACCTCATTATTTCATAGACAGCTGCATTGTTTGCCAGAGACATATAGGCCTACCTTTAGCCAGGGAATGACATTTTGCTGTTCTCCGCCGTTATCAATGTGCTAAACGACGATAAGGAAAACATGCATTAGGATGCCGACGCACAAGGTAATGATAACCTATGCCGATCCTAATAGACTGTCAGAAATCTTGATTGAAATCTCCCGGTGTGCTCGCTCTAAAAAGCCAATCAGCATGCCTGCATTTTCCCAACGTCTTTCCTCCCTTTTCCCCCCCTTCCCTATTGCTTGCTTTTCGGAGTATGAATATTTGTTTTGGAATGCATTGTCCATTATAATGGCCTTGGGCGGGATGGGAGGGGATGTCCCGCACAGCTCACAGAGATTTGGTGCAGGTGAAATAGTCCTATGATCGAGCCATAGTGAGAGTAAAGGCACTTTTTTGTGACATTGTCTTTGTAAGGCATCATCAGGAACCATAAGCGCATTATAAGCTTTATAAGAGGGAATGCCACTGTCCACTGTCCATTCCATTCCATTTATATTGAATGTAATTTTCGAATGTTTGATGATTATATTGTAAGAAAAGTGTATCTATTCTTCTAATGAGCCTACAATCGTTTTTCATGATGGCATTCACATCAACTTAATTTTTCTCTCTCTCTCTTTCTCTCTCTCTCTCTCTCTCTCTTCCTCTCCCTCTCTCTCCTCTCTCTCTCTGTCTGCTGTTGCTGACTCGGTGAAGCAGGTAAGACTGTTATTAGCTCTCTGCTTTCAGTTTGTGTGCTTTCGTACAGTATGTGCATGCTCGTGTAGGTGTGTATGTGCACGTGTATTTGTCTGTGTGTGTGTGTATATATAGGTGTGTGTGTAATATGCGTGTGCATGTACTTACCTACGTGTGTGTGTGTGTGTGTGTGTGTGTGTGTGTGTCAGCGATGAGTTTAGCTGAGATGAGTAAAGCTGGGTCACATGCTGTCTCTGGCGCTGCTGATATTGCTCCGGCTGTGGGGGGCTTACAGGGGGCACCGCCGAAAGTGAAAGAATTATGACACACACTCACACACACACTTATTCTCTCTCTCACACACACACACACACACCTCTAATAATAATGGACACTGCCCAGCAAACCGTACACCAACTATTGAACCGTCACAACTGGATCATTACTGAGTTGCAGAGATCGGTGTAACTATAGTGAGTTTGACTGCCTCATTCACTGTTGCTGGGCTTATGTGTGGATCAACACTCATTCTTTCCCATTAAAGTCATAGCTCCTATACTGTATGTATGTACTGGTTAGTTTGGTGTTAACATGAGATGATGCAGATGAAGAAATAGATGCCTGCGACTGAACTGTTTGTTGCTTCCACTTGGAGGAAAATAGCAACAATGGTCCTTTTCACACAAAAAGGAGGAGAAAGAAAGAGAGAGAGAGAAGCTCTGTGAATATGCAGTACAGCCAGTCTCCTTTCTTTAACATCCCTGCTTGGTAGAGCTGTCAGATTTCAATTTAAAAACCGGTGGCGTGCGTTGTAACATTATTTCCCACCATAATAGAAAAGGCAACCTGAGGTTACAATCAAATTCCAATGCAGGCGAAGGTTTGAGGAGTTTTCAACGAGCGGCTGTTATTTCCTAAATGGTAAAGGGGAGGGGGGGGGGGGGAGTGTTTCTTTTCTATTATTTCACCCCCTTTGTTTCGCCGTCGTCGTCTGAAGGTTGCGCATTGGGAAGGACCTTAATTAAGATTTTTGTGCCTGGGGCTCTGTTTGCAAGCTGTAGTACATCAGGAACGAGCGAGAGCCAGATACAGATCATTGGCTGCCCGGGTCAAGTCATGTGATTAGGAGAAAATATTAACATTTTCACCACAGTGACCCTTTTGACTTTGCAATCAAATAGGGTTTTTTGCAAGACAGATGGGGCGAGCAAGCCCATTCGCCGCCCCAGCGTCACCGCTTTCACTGTTTTAGGTTAGAGCGACCTTTAATTTGAAAAATGTGGAAAGGTTGTAGCTTTTCAGTGACTTGAATGTTTTGCTGGCATGCTGCAAAAGGTTAGTGTACACAAAGACGGAAAAGGAAGGACGTCTGCATTGAAAAATAAAACTGCTGTCACATCGATTGGTTGAAGCAACTCCTTGGTGAAGTACTTGTTCTTGCTATGAACAGAAGTTTTAGTTCTATAAACATTTCTGGGAGGCAGCGCTGCTCTGGGGGCAGAAATAATCTCATTGGTTAAGTCAAACCGCAGTGGGTGGAGCCAAAGAACTAACTGCCGGGCACCAGTTAGCTAACTGGCTAACTTGAATGGCAAAGAAGGAACATAAATGAAAATATAAATGACAGTGACTTATTTTTTTATTCAGTCATGACCATGGCATCCATGATGTTGGAAGGTCAGCAGCTAGCTAACTAGCTTACCTAGATAGCTATAAACTAGTATGGCTATAGTTTGAACTTGGAACATCAGCTAAGCTAACTAGCTAACCTAGTTAACTTAGTATGGCCAGGTTGCATGTTTCAGTTAGTAGCAGAGCGCTGGGCTTCATAATATTAGCTTTCTTTTCTTACCTCTTGCCTTTTTCACTGGGCTGCAGTTTAATGTTACTTAAACGGTGGTTCTTTGGTTTGGTTTAACTCAACCAATGAGATTATTTCTGCCTCCAGAACAACAGCTATTCCTCCAAGAAATGTTCAAAAACTCCTATCTGCTATACCTCCTTTCCCATACATTAGTTTTACCCTCATTTCTTACTCCAAACTCACAATTTAGACATTGTCTAGCCTTGTTTCCATGCTGTAAGATGGCGGCACCGGATGCCCCGGTTGCTCATGTGTCCAGGACAGATAAACAGATAAAACAGGCGTCCCCTCCACCCGCGGGTTAATAGAGCCTGTGATTGACAGCTGGATCACAGTATTGATTGAATCCTCTCGCTCCGCCCGAGTTTCTTTGTTTTGCCTTACCTGTCTCTCTCTCTCTCTCTCTCTCTCTCTCTCTCTCTCTCTCTCTCTCTCTCCTCCCTCCACCCCTCCCCCTCCTCCCTCGCTACCCCTCCTGTTTGTTTGGTTTAGTTTTGAAATTCAGGTTGGTTATTACATGGAGAGGAGAGAAGGTTATTGCCTGGTTCGAGGGGGGATTGACTTATGGTGGACACCTTTGGAGCAGCTTATCTGTCTCTCTCAGCCTCTTGCATCCTCAATCCTCTGTTAGCAGGCTGGATTCTCTGCAGCCTATATCCACTTGCATGGAGAGGAGGGGGTGGGTTGCTTTATGTGAATCTCACTGTGAAAAACCCTGATTGATTAGAAAGACAACACTTAATCAGCCTTCTTGTTGAGCAGAATGGACGCATTCATGTATTAGATGGTTGAAATGTAGTTCAGAATCAGCTCTTTTTTCATTATAAATGGTTTTTTTTGTCATCTTTTGCCAGTCGCTTCGACAAACAGTCAACATAATGAGCGATATCCATTGTAGATTTTCACAATGCTATTAGATTCAATAACCAGTGGGGCCAAGTGGGGGAATTAGCTTATAATTCATCACTGGACTGATTCATAAACAGGGCTGTGCCTTTTTTTTGGGTTTGACTGTAATTTACTCCAGCATGATTTTTGCGACATTGTCTAAAGCTTCTGCAAATACAGGCGTAATGGGATGAGAGGTTGAAAAAAAAAAATAGAATGTGTGAAAGTGTGTGTGTGTGTGGAGTGAGGGGAGGGGGGGTATTGGCTTGAGCCTAGCAGAGAACTGCTATTAGCTGTTAATTCTGAAACAAATTATGCAATTAGCTCTGGCATCAGAATGTAGGCCATGAGAGAGGACAGCATAACCTTCATTTGATCTGTTCTGCAGCGAGAGCAGGAGAGAGAGAGAGGGAGAGAGAGAGAGAGAAAGAGAGAGAGAGAGACCCATTTAATGGAAGAATTTCTTTTGCCAGAGCAAAGCGCTTGCAGTATCCATAAGTGCCACTTTAGCTTCCCTTTGAGTGCTTTCTTTTCCTTATTTATGGGGGATTTTCATAATGTGTGAGTGTGTTTTTTTTCTCTTCTTTTTGAGAAATACTCATGTCCTTAAAACAAAGAGGTAATTTGTCTGTGCATATGAGATAATATTGTCTGGGGAGCCGTGCGATTTGCTGCCCCTGCTTGACTATGAAACAGAGGGAAGGTGTTGATTTCAAGGTGTGTGTGTGTGTGTGTGTGTGTGTGTGTGTGTGTGTGTGTGTGTGTGTGTGTGTGTGTGCCACCATCAATAAAGGTCTCAACCAGCAGCGGAACCAATGCTAGCTCTACTTAAATGCGTGTTTGCCTGGTTCTCAGTGAGGATTGGTCGTTACCCTAACACAATCAAATTTGTCCACAGTGAGGAAGTCATTAATTCTAAGTGGACCATTCATTTAATGTTGTTAGGGAGCAGAGAGGCAAGAGTCCCCTGGCATTAGCGATGTGTACAACTCCATTGAAGCTTTCCCACAACAAACAACCACTACATCTAGCCCTTTTCACTTTAACAAGGTTAAAAAACTATGTGAAAAAACAACTCTATAACCATGTATTTTGAGGTGACACCTGACATTCAACCTCCAAATGATGTACTGACTCTATATCAAAAATAACATTGACTTTTAGAAAAAAAATCTCATATAGTGCATAGCTGTTTGTCTAAGGGCCCCAATTATGGAAAGAAATAGTATAAAGCTTAATTCTACAGTATAATAACAATAATGATGTAATAATAATAATGATAATGTACAGTACAGTAGTATAATTACAAAAGGTATTGGTCAGATATCAGCCAGTCATTGTCGTCCACCTCTGATTTGATGGATATGATGCAGTTAGATTGATTACGTATTTATTGTAGAATTGATCAATACTATACTGGTTGTCTATGGGAAGACCTTAACATGAAATGATTGGAATGTAACATTTTGAGCAGATTCCACACAGTATACATCCATATATGTTGTTGTTGTTGTTGTTGTTATTGTTGATGTTATTATTATTATTATTATTTGATGGGTTTTAGTGTCGGTCTATATGCTGTTTCAGAGGCTTTTACACCCTGACAAGAATACAACTCTGGAAGAAACACTGAATACTTGTATGAATACATTTTTTTCCATGAAAATGGTCAAATTTAAAGATATTGAATATCAGCACAACCACTGGCAGCTTCAATCCAAAACTATTGGCCTTGAAAAACCCATATCTGTCAGTTTGCCTGGTGACCAAAACAAAACCAACTTCTCTGCTTTTATATCCATACGTTTTCAACCAGTTTTTGTTCTCTCCCGCAAACACGATTGTGGCACCAACTTCCGACTCCCAACTCCCAACTTGCGTGGGTCCATTTCTAAGAGCTTAGCCCGACACAGGTTTGGGGTAATGAATTGGGATGTTATCGGCGCGGAGCAGGAAAGTAAACAGCGCCGCTATCTCCAAAGGGTTGGCCATATGTTAAATCAGTGGCAGGGGAGAGGAGGGAGAACAGCTGCTTCCCCCCACTGCTATCTGAACACACACACACACACACACACACACACACACACACCTGTCCATGCGCGCCCAATCCCCACCGCTCCCGGAATGATATTGATTATTCTACGTGTACGTACATACGCGTTAGAAGAGAATCAAACATGTCCTGAAAAATAATACACACTTTAATCTGTTACACTTAACGCTCGGCAAATAGCTTGGCCCTTTCCAGCTGGAGGGTCCGACGCTTCCGAGCAGACAGTCACTTAGATTCATTTGAAAAGTGAAGTGCAGCGGCGGTGTGTTCGGGTGACCGTGGTCGCAGCGTTCGGAAAATGGCAGACACACATGTGGGCGAGACATCTGGAAAGCTGAGCAGACCAGTGATCAAAATCAAGCCAATGTGTAAACAAAACAAGGCGGCGATGCAGTGTTAGCTGGCCAGCTGTCAGCCTGAAACTTGCGTAAATTAGTCTCTTTCTGTCAGTTTTCATTTATTTATTTATTTTTTTCGGAGACGGGGAAGATCACGGCAAAAGGAAAGGAAATTTATAGCCCAAAGTATCATTCAGTCATCAATTTCAAATATCAATCTTAATGTTCTTTCTTTATTTTCATAGGGAGGAGTAGGCGTTGGGCGTCTTTTTCTGTAAAAAAAATACTAAAATAATTAGACATTGCACAAAATGAATGACATGCATAATTACTGCGATGCTGTATTTGTGCAATTATCATACTGTTATCATGGAATTGTCTTGCATGTCTTCAGCGTTTTCACAGATGATTATCTAAGTGGCATAAAATTTCACACAGCGGAAAAGCTCAAAGACTCCTATTATGCACCCTCGCTTAATTAAAGTCTCTTTTCGCACTCATGAAATCCTGTCACAAAAACCCCTTTTCACAATTCCTACATGCAGTCCTCGCACGCATAATTGTATTACGGACTGCATTACATTGTCCCGCTTTAATTCACAGCCCGCGGCTTACAAATTGCGAAACAAAGACTCGAGCGTATGTGGGATTCACGATTTTGCCCCGTCTCGACGATCGCTCCCTCGATAGGCTGAAACCCAGCGAATCGCTTTGTCTATCAAGAGCTATGCCCTAAAACGAACTGAGGCCTCGACAGGGAAATCGAGAGGTCATGTCTGAGGACTCGGCCTCCGCTAAGGCCTCGGGTAGCAACATGAGAGCATGAATACACATATAGAAATACACATTTTCCATCCAAATCGCTCCAAATCTATGCCAAATCTATGAAATGTCAAAGTAAACCCTTCTTTACAGTTGTATTCTATTCAGGTCAATTCAGGTTTAAGCTTAAATCCCTTCTGATTGATTCATATCTGATTAGACAACCTTTGTAAATGAGGAAAAATAGATTAAATACTGAAGTACTGAATGTGGAAGATGTCACATTTAGAGTGAGTTGGTAGTGGCAGCTACTGTATGTAGGCCTAGTTTTCCTGCGTCACTCCCCCTGTCCTTCATTTTTCTTTCATCTAGGCCAACATTGCATCATTAGGGTTGGGTGAAGCACCTTAAGGTGGCTTCTTTTCAGGGACTGGGTAGGAAGCCATAGCCTGGTTGTGAGAAGATCAGAAGGGGTCCACAAATAACACTGGAGAAACAGCATGTCCAACTTCTGCAACATAAGACAGACTGGTAGAAATGGTATGTTATTGGGAACCAACAACATTGGTTTGGGATTTTGAGGGGGAAAAAAAACACAACTTTTGAAAACCAGCTCCCTCCTGTAAAACAGTTTGAAAAGCACCACCTCAGAAAGCTGAATCCCCACCTCTTTCCCAATTACGAGTCGAGTCTCAGTCCCTGCCTGCACGGCTCTCTGAAGAACAGCAGACGATTTAACGGTTTGGCCCCGGTACGCGTGCTCCATCAACGCCGCCGCCACCATCCGCACGGCAAACGCACATCTGGCACCTCGGCGTTCGCCACTTAGCTAAATTGCATTACTTCTACCCTAGTGCCTCTAACAAGGCGCCGTGTGTATCCCGCTCGCCGGCGGTAGGGGAAATCGGGAGCGAACGTGGCGAGAGACAAAGAAGTGGAGTAGCTAACGCGGTGTTAACAATTGCTCAGTGAGTTCCTCTGCCTCCCATTACACACACTCTGCACCTTTTAACCTTGTTAGCGGGCCGCGGCAGCGCGCCGCCCCAGAATGCTTGTTCCGTAATTAAGGGTGGCTCAGGTGCTAGATTTATGGAGATTCGCGGGCCTGTGATTAAAATTGAAATTTAATTCTGGTAATCTGGCGGAGGTGGGGGGGTAGAGGAATATTGAAAGTGAAAGGGGAGGGAAGCGCGGTTTGGGTGGCTGGCTAACCGTATATCAGTGGGAGATACTTCACACAGGCTGTTCAAACATGGACTTAAAACAGGCTTATCTCCCCAAAGGTTAATGAGGAGCGGCTGGCTGCGCCCGTTACCAACACACAACAGAGGTCTCATCTTCCACTGTGCAGCGGAGTGTCAGTCAGAGAAACACACACACACACACACACACACACACACACGCAGGCTGGATGAGCCGCGGGCATCACAAGCCCACAGCCTCACTGATAGAATTCTCGTTTCCAATAACATCCTCAGACGACTTAATTACTTTTCCTTTTGATGCGACTCACAAGAATAAGCGGACTTGAGATGGAATCTCTCTTTTCTCTGCCTCTGTCTCTCTCTCTGTCTCTCTCTCTCTCTCTCTGTTTCTCCCTCCTCAGTGATAGCTGATAATTCAGTTGTGGCATCTAAGATGGCTGAGCGTGACGCTAATTCCATTTCATTGAGTTGTCATACAGTTTGTAGAGAACGCAGTTTGCAGGCTAGAGGGAGTGTGTGTGTGTGAATTTGCTCAGGTCGAGCCATGTGCAGAATAGCGTGTATGAGACAGCTTGTCCGCTAGAAGAAGAACTGGGTAGTTAGCATGAGCAGTGATAGCCACCATGGCTGATCAGACAAAGAAAAGAAAAGAGCACCACCTGCAGAAACTTCATCAACAGAAAACCCAAGGAAAAAGACGTCACAGTACTGGCCACTCTTTGATTGACAGGTAAAGTGCAGTGCAGAAACACCACAGCAATCAGCGCTGAGCACCAAAGATGGAGATAAAACAAAAAAAAAAAGAAAAAATCTCGCAGATTACCACTTTAAGCCCCTAAGTGAACACACACACACACTTGCCCTCCTTTGTTAAGTAGGATGCAGCAGGTTAAATGGAGAAAATATGTGACCCTTGCCTCTTGTTCTCTTTATCTAACTCCTGACCAAAGTACAAGTGTGCCACTACGGGAGAGAGAAATGTTCTATTTTACCACGAGGTGCCCCATTTACCATTTTGAACTAACCCTTTTATTCCCCATGTGAATATGCGTTTCAGTCTATTGTTACCCCTAAAATGAATTGAAACTCTGATCCTCGTTCTAGGGCTTTAACACTGTGTGTATACCAGACCTCCGTAAAGACTTGTGTTGTTGCCACAGAGACATGTCATGTGTTGTGTACAGCTGTTCACCTGCAGGGTATCAAGTGGCCTATGTGTGTGTGTGTGTGTGTGTGTGAGAGAGAGGAGGGAGGGGGGGGGTCTGTGTTTCTGAGTGTGTGTATCGGGCAGATGTGTGTTTTCACGCAGGTGTGTGTGTGCGCTTACATGCTTGTGTGCATTTATGTACGCGCTCATGCTTGCACTCGCAGCTGAGTATGTCACCTTTTTATTTTTACCTCTTACATGGGGGAAAAAAAATAAATAAATCTTGCGGGACCTTTTAAAACCCAACCGTGGTCATTACTGGAAGCGTTTTAAAAGGCGTTGTAAAATCACACGTTTTTTTGACCTTTTTAGCGATGTTATGTTTGTACGTGATGGAGTGTATTTTGCGTGCTTCGCGAGTGTGTGTTTTCTGGGACTTTGTTTTTTTTTTTTTTTGCGGCAGCTGCATCAGCATCGGCGGCGGCGTCTCTCTGGCCGGGGTTGTGTCAGCCCGGAGAGATGAATGGCCCCCTGCTCTCGGCCCACTAAGTAATCCAGCCCATGATGAATCGCTGCTCTCACTGACACCCAAATTGGAATCATTGGGTCCGGGAGCCAAAGCGGGGAGGGGGCGGGGGGGGAGGGGAGGAAAAAAAAAAAAACGGGGGGCCTCTGGCGGCGGCGTCTAGTCATCTGTTACCGCGTCGCTCCCCCCCCCGAGGCCGCGCAAAAGGTATTCCCCCCCCCCCCCCCCAACTCTGCGTGCCCAAGGCCTCCGATAAACAGAAAAGACAAAAGGGCCTTTCACAGGAACGTGTCACACCGATATCCTTCCCCGTCAAAATGGCGCGACCGTGATATTCATTCCCCGCCCCGCCCCCTGTTTGGAGTCGTGTGGACCTCTGGTGGAGTAAAGGAAGTGAAGGGTCAGGTGTGGAAATGGTGTGTGTGGGGGGGGGGGTTTTACAGATTTTTTTGAGTTGTTTTCATGAAAATACATACGTCTCTAACTCGTTTTTTTTCCATATGCAAACTTCTCAACAGAGATGCTTCCCACGCTGTGTTTCCTCCACTAAAGCGCAGGACTACATTGCGGCAGCTCTGGCCCCGAGTCTGTTGGTGGCGCATGTAAAACAAATCCCCCAACACGAGGAATGACTTAATGAACTTAATGAGGTTTTCTAATTACAGAGGGGAAGTTAGCCCGTGTCAAATGGGCCTTTTCTGCCTTCCTTGGCATGGATTAACAGCCAGGCTATTAAATCCAGCCCTACATCGCGACAACAGAGGAGCGATCGGAAAACACAATCGGTCATATCTGGCGTGGCGTTGGCCTACATTCAGAGGCACGTTGCTTCATTTGAAGTGAATGAACCTTGTTTTATATTTGCTGCACTATTAGATGAGAGAGAGAGAAAGAGGACTTTGAATGAGCTTGAGGCGGAATTTGAACCTCCACTCGCAAACTCCTTAGGGATGGGGAACGGGGATTGAAAAGCAGGAACAGAAGTATTATAGTGTCTGAACCATGAAAGCCATAATCTTCATATTAATGGGCTTGATATAAAATAGACATTATTTTATGAGTTTTGGCTGCTACTTTCCTCCATTTATTCCCTGACACAAGTTCTTCTTTTCCTCTGCTTTTTACTTATTGACACTGCTTTCTGCTTTTCCTCATTCTCTCTGTCTCTCTCTCTCTCTCTCCTCTCCGTGGTAGGGAAGATGATTTACTTTGTCATCATTAACACATCAAAAGAGCTAAGTGTGTATTTCAAAGTCATCTGATAACTGATACTCTTTAATGGCGCACTGGAACAGTAATTAATTTCAAAAACATCCCATTTATTTGTTCTGGAAGTGAATGCTCCCGCCAAAGCAGCATAAATCCTGTCTGTTGCTGCAGCTCAAATTAATTTACGTGTTGCGTCTCCCCGCATCCTTTGAGAATTTAATTATCTCAGCAAACAGGCTCTGGGTGTGTTGGATATACATTCTATCAGAAGAGTTGTACAGAAGCCAACACGGTACAGAGCCATGTTGTTGTTTTTTTTTCTTCGTTCCGACGCCTCTTCCTCTTCGGTGTCATTCCAGGCAGTCGCTCGCACACGAAAAATGACGACGAAACTTTCCCAGATGGAACGGGGTTATTGTCATGTTGAACAGGACAGTGCAGCGGTTCACACTGTGAAAGCGGCCAAATGGGTCCATCTCTTTCTCCGCCGCTTTCTCGCCCCCCCTTGATCCCAGTCAATCCCGGAGCCTCGATGTTTGGGATTTCTGAGAGTAGCTTTCGGCGAACGGGGGGGGGGGGCAGACCCACTTAGGCGGCGGTCACCCCCGCGGTAAATGGAAGGATGGATACGGAATGGGGTTCGCGTCAGGTCGGCCCGGGGTGGGTTGAGGACGAGACCCCCCCCCCCTGTGCCTCAACCTAATATGGACTCAGGGGTGGTCTTACCATCAGGCAAAGGTAGACTGCCTCGGGCCCCACAAAAGACAAAAATAGAACTAATGTAAACTTATTTTTAATCACTTTATTATTGGAAAAACACCGCTGTTTTTGTCAGTTTTTTAGTTGAAAAGCGAGAGAGTTGAAGTTGTTGTTAGTTTTTTTGTTAAAAAGCGAGAGAGTTGGGATTCAAGGGGGCCCCATGCTTGCCTTTGCCTCGGACCCCCAAATCACTAAGTCCGCCCCTGCATTGACTCACTGACTCAGTTCACATTTGGAAAAGCGGTTTGCTCTTGTCGCCGTCCTTGCTGTCAGACTGAGCGGTGACGTGAGCGTTTTGAAGGCAGAGTCGTGTTCATTTCAGTGGTGAACTGATCAGTTTTCAAACCCGGTGAAGGGATACATCACTGAAGGGCTTGACCTCCATGTCAGAAGCCATAAGAATGCTGAAGGGGTCGTTGGCGTGCTTCTGTGTGTGTGTGTGTGTGAAAAGGTGGTGGTTAACAATAGGGGTTATCCAGATTTGTGGCAGACAAAGGTTGGGCAAAATCATCCAAATGGATCTGATATAAAATGAAACATACACACACATACACACACACACAGGAGTCGATTTCATGCAACCCTGATACACCTCAGTCTGTTTCTCACATGAATTTTTAAATCAAAATCAAATGGTGGCCTTTTTTGCGTGAGTTGAAGTCATCAACTTTTGCGTTGAGCTAGCAATACAACATGCCTTTACTCATTTATCTTTTATTGCATATTGATTTCACCCATCTGGTGTGTGGAAGTGACTTTACTTTACAAGGAACGCACATATTAAATCAGTTGTGAATGATGTATGTTAGTTGAAATAGTACAAATATGACCAAAAAAAACAGAGTTACAACTCCCTGTCATCTTTGTTTTGACAGAAGATACGGGACACACACACACACACACACACACACGCACATGCGGACACACCCAGACAAACAGACACACACCCGCGCGCACAATGTCAGCATGAGTCGGCAGGGATTTTCTCACAAATCGGCCCCCTGAGGGGAGAGAGGCCGGCATAAATCAGCTGGTGTCAGGGCTACAGACACCCACGGCTCCTTATCGCCACACACAGGCGGACACACTCACAGATTGATAGGTAGATAGCGCGCGTGACGGGCAGGACGACAGGCAGCCAGGTAGAGAGGCTTACAGACAGGCGGGGCGAAGGCAGACACAGGCGGACAGGACGGGGGGCATCGGCAAGGGGCGAAGACAGGAACACAAGGACACTGATCGAAAGCTGTATAATGCAATACTTAAGCTTGATATTACCTTGATGCCTATATTTTAAAGTACTAATCTGTGACATTTTCATATACATAAATAGAGAAAAACAGGATCTTGTGGATTACCACTCGGAAGAAAGCAAAAGGCCTTGCCAGCTAAGAACAGAGCGCCCTCCCCCCTTCGCTCTCTATCGCCGTATGGATCTAAACAGACAAAGTCTTGTATTACTGTCAGAGAGTATTTAGGACACACTGTATCATGCACAGCCATGTTGGGTAGCACTGCCAAACTCCATTTGTTTCCACCGATCAGAGTCTACTAGAGCAATACTAAGCTGGTGTTCCATTTCACGGACTTGTCTGTTTTGGGTCATGCACCAGAAGCAAAATGCTTTGCCTACACAGACAGCAGATAACATCTCTGATCCCATTATTTACTCTGTGGAAGACTTACACATTCCCGGTGATAGATGTGTTTTTTTATGTGTCCCCCCCCCCCCCTGTCTTTTTATCTTTTTGCGCCAGGTTACACAAGGGAGGGTATCACGACACGCTGCCTTCGTGTTTCTTTTTAGTGCGGCGACGTAAACAAGCAGAGCCTTGAAACGGCTAAATGTGTGATATCACCCTAGAAATAGCAAGCCTCCACCACTTGAGATCAAAGAAAAAAGAAACCGTACGGTGATTCAGTGCGGAGACATTTCAGGGATGAAACAGGAGGCTGAAAGTGGCGTGTCGTCATGAGCCGTGCAGAGAGTTGCCGGGTGAGTCTGAGGTGTTCTCGCACGCTTCTGTTAAAAATAATAATAATGTGATATGTTGTAGAGGCTTTGCAGTTGCGTCACCGATCTCCTAGCAACCACGGCTGGAGCCCCCATGGAGGTCCAGTGGAGAACTGGCTGTGGGCAAATAATGTCTAATTATAACAACCAAACGGATACCTGAAAAAGACTGTAGTGGTGTGTGTAGGTCAGTAATGTTGTTAACTTAGGGTTAGGGTTAATGTTGTACTTAACAGTTAAGTACAAGTGAATAGTCTGATGATGTAGATTTGTTTCCAAATGTAGGTTACTGTGTCACAGTAAACTGTCTTGTCTTTAGCTCTAGTCTCTACTCCAAAACACTCTGAGTTGTAGCTTGAGAACAGTTAACCTTGCCTGGGTCCAGACCTTTGAATCCGCCCATTCCACAGAGTCGACTGATTCTGGTCTGGCATCGTGACATGAAACAACGGTTTCTCGGTTGAAAAATGATCGGTCCAATGAGGGCCGGGGGAGACTAACGATTAGCCAATGGGCGCCACGGGCGGGACTAACGCCGTTGTCAAGCTGTGCGCTGGAACCAAGGAGTAATGACAACAATGGCGACCGCTATAGACAAGATAGACTCTGCTATCGAGGCTGTTCTAAATAGATTAAAAGTCGTCGTACTTTGTTTTTACTTGGCTCCGTGTTGTCAAAGATGCTCTATACTTTCTGAACCGTCTCTGGTGTTGTCATGGCTACGCATCAGTGTCGACTTAAAATGACGTTAGATTCAGGCGGATACGTTGGTCTCAAGTGATTGGTTAGGGAAAATCGAATCCCCCTCCCCCACGGAAATCGGTTAGAGTGGAGGCAATGTCAGACTGAAGATGGAAATGGAGTGTAACGAGTTGACAATTCTGTCTGATATCAGGCAACAGTTAACCTGAACAAACTGTTATGTTTAGCTTTGTTAGCTAGCTAATGACCCAGTAAGCTAATTTAGCAACAACCAACGTTAATGTTAACAACCACTTGACACTACCAACGTTTGCTTCTATTGGATAGGTGAGCTACAAACCAGATGTGTTTACAACAAGATAGCGATGGTTAGCTAACCAGATACTACGGTTAGCTAGCTAACAAGCTGATATTATGGAAACAGAAAATCGGTTGCTAAGTATTATATATATTATATATAGTATATATATATATATATATATATATATATATAGTATAAGTATTGAGAGAATGATCAGTTCACAGTCAAAAACAGCACAGAAGTTAACCATGTCTATTCAAATCTGTTGAGATGGCCAAGTTATGCGTTAGCTAGTCAGCTAGTCCAATATGGCTGCCAGAGGGTGAGTTATGTCGCCTGAAAGACCTTTATTGACCCCGCAACCTCCAATACACACACACACACACACACACACGCACACACACACACACACACACACACACGCACACACACACATACACACATATACAAACACATCTTTCTCTCCCTCTGTCTCTCTCTTTCTCTCAAATACACCCTCATACACACCATTACACACTCATGCCTGCAAAGAGAAACTTTGTGGGCGAGAAGGCTCTACACAGACACACACACACTCACACTACACTACACTACATCACACTACACTGCAGGCTGCCTCTCTTCCCACATTGCTTCCATCCAGCGTGTGAAGGAGGATTGTAGAGGCCCCTCTCAAAATAGATCAGCCTGCTTTAGCTTCAAAGAAGACGGGAGCGGAAATGAGCAGAAACACCAGTCTCCCCAATACGAGTCAGGTGTGCCGCGCACTTCAAAGTCAAAAGGAGTCGTGAATGCGGCACAAATGAAGCCTCCGGTGTGCCGATTCAAACTTCCACGTCTCGCTAATGACCCGCACTCTCCCCGCGCGACTATTCATCGCTCATTCAGCCGCCGCCGAGGTGGGAAGGTAGCGCTGGTTTGTGGATTCAAGCCTCTCAGAAGGTGATAGAGAAGAGTGTGTGTATGTGTGTGTGTGTGTGTGTGTGTGTGTGTGTGTGTGTGTGTGTGTGGGGAGGGGGGCGGCATGTGTGAATGGGAGCCATTTGGGGAAGTTTGGATATGATGTTGTGATGCCCCCTCAGAATAATATTGTACTTCGGTCTGATCCTTGCTTCACTATGTTGGGCTTCATTAGCTCTTTTTCATCCTTCGTTTAAATATGGTGTAATTGCTGAATGAAAGAGCTTCATCATATCACGTCATCAGTGATGGAGCAGTGAATTGTGATCATCATGAGGCAAACAACTGCCTAGTCAAAAAACAGTTATACTTTCAGAAAAACATGATTTTATGCTTTTTTTCCTGAAAAGACTCTAAATGACTTCTACTACATCAGTTTGACCGTACCTGCTATGATGCATACTGTGAATTTCAGTTCCTAATGGTTTACTTCAGCCTGAACAGGTGGTAAACTCTATTCATGCAAATGTAAAGGTGGGTGAACTGAGTTTTTATGGGTTTACTCTCCACTATATCCCTGCATATTGACACTGAATCCCTACCAGCTCCATGGTGCTGCTCTGTAGCTCACCTCTGACCTCTGACCTTTGGAGGGGGGGCAAGAGAAAAAAAAAATTCCCTCTTGGGGAATAAAGTATCACATTGTTATCAGCTGCAGCATTAGCTAATGCCATGATGCACCACTTAGGGCAAGATACAGGCTACAATACATGGGGACAGAGAGGATTCAAGCCACTGTTACATGATGACAGAGAACACATAAGTCCACCTCAATGGCCTGAGATAAAGAAATACAGCGAAAACCTTTTACCTTCCCTTCGTGCAAACATCCCACCACTCCATTATTCAGCAGACTTCTCAGAAAATAGGTGACAGTTTGAGAACCGACTATATCTTTTCTCTGTCTCTCTCTTTCTTTCATTCACTTCTGCTTCACTGTGCATTCCTCTCATGCGAAGGCTCTGATTTTTTTTTAACCAGCTGTGCATTAAACCAGCTGTGTGGTAATGTGCGCCTGAACGCAACACGCAGGTCATGTGGTGGAGGTGAGTGTGAGAAGGCCACGGGTTTCTCTGTGGGTCGTACCGATGCACAGTTACCCAATGAATCTGAGCAGTGGCCGATGTGTGTGTGTGTGTGTGTGTGTGTGTGGCTGTATGGGAGTTTGCTACATCTATTTTTGCCTTAATCTTTGCATACTCCATTTGAGAGCTGTGTGAATCTGATTAATATTGACTCTAACATGCTCCCTCTGTTAAGTGAACACATTTCCTTCTTGTGCCTCACTATAAAGGCCCTCCATTTTGGACTTTACAAAAGTCAGCCCATTGAATTGCAGCAAATCACATTTCCCCACTCTACCCGCCTCATATGTCGTTTTCAGCTTTCTCCACATAAATTTGGGAAAATTGCAAAATATTTTTTAGCTACTTTGGCCCAGATTTGGCTAATACAACCCTTAAGCAGCATGCCCGAGCTTTTCCCTTTTTCCATTTAAGTAAATGTAAAAATGATATTTCTAAGGCATTGAGTGCTCTGGAATTTTCCTCAAGTCCTTTTGCTGCCAATATTACCACAGCATCATCCTCCCCTGCAACATTAATGTCATTTTTAAGGAGCCAAGGAAAGTGCTCGTCCTCAGATAAAAGCTTTTTTTTTTTTTTTTTGTTCAGAGAAATAGATTTGTGTGCAAGCACCAAGCCATTTACATTTCACTCAAAAGCCCTACTTCCCAGTGCCCCTTTCAGTCATTTTCCCCCAGTGTTATTGTATTTGGGATGAAAAATACATCAGCAAGGGCGTGCATCTTATCCAGCTTATCCCATAGGTTTACTTTCCCCCATATGTATAGCGTGTTCTTATCTGTAAATATTCCCAGCAGTACAGTCTATGGACTGTGGGAGATGGTAGGTGTAAATATGGACATGCAGACCAGCATGTCTATGAACTAGTAAACTACCAGGCTGGCGCTTAATTTCCAAGTCTGGACGCATCAACATCAAACAGTTCTTTAATTGACTCAGAATCACGCTAAACGTAGAGCATGGAATTGGAAACGGGATATTATGAGCTGTCAGATTGCATTCATCACGTTTTTTTCTTTCTTTCTTTTTTATTTTTTTTCCCCCCGCTACGGGATTGTATGGGAAATATGAGGCGAGGGGAAAACCAGGGACGGGGAAACTGGTGGGGGGGGGGTTGTAGAAATTCCCACACCCACGCGTGTCAGCGTGTCTGCGCTGTGAAATGTTGTGGCAGACGAAATTATCACTCTTGTACCAAACCGCAGTCGTGCGCCGCGGCTTTTCAAACCATGCATCAGTCTAATAAAACCTTCTTTAATATATTCTTTATTTTTATTTTTTTTTAATGCATGCTTTTTTTGTGTGTGTGTGTGTTTGGCTGACTCAAAACTGAAAGTTATAATATCACAGTCAAATATCCCATCGGATATATTGAGGCTGCTGCTGCTCTAAAGCGAACAGCCTCTCTCTCTCTACTCTCTCTTCTCCTCCCCCCCCCCCCCCCCGTCCCCTCCTCTGTTCCGACAGTCGGTGTGGCTCGTGTGACTGAGTCCCGAGCGGCCCAGCCAGCCAGCCCGGGAGGGGGGGGGGCCCGCAACTTCTGACTAGCCATGTTCTTCAAACATCACGCCGCAACCAAAGCATGGCAGGATGACAGATAGTCCCTTCAATATATAGTGACAAACAAATTAGTGCAAAGATGCTTCTCGCTGCATACCAGATGTGTTGGGCTCTGCGGTATGGAACAGCCGATGAAAAACTGTCCACGTCCCATCTGTGCTTTGCCGGGACCATCGGTGCAGCAATTTGTGCTGAACAAAGTAGTGCAAACAGCCAGTCTGATTATATGTGTCATAATGTGAGGCATAAAAACGCGGCTGGGGGAAGATCACACGGGAGCTCGGCCGGTTTTTATTCGATGAGAGAGGGCCCATTTAGCAGAGAAAGAGAGAGACGGGGGATGCAGGTGAAATAACGAATGGGGGCAGAGGGAGAGGGGGGAGGGGTAAACAGGATGCGGGGAGGCATAGGTGAAAGAGGGGAGGAAAAAAAAGGGGGGGAATAGTGGTTTCCATCAGCCCCCCCTGCCGCGCAAATTGTGTTTCATATTAATCCAGACCGAGGGTTTTTTTTTCCTCTCTCTCGCACCTCGGGAGTGTTGCTTTCCAGCTCCGGCAGTTGTCTGGGCTTGAGGGGGGGCGGCAAGAACGGGCCAATTTGTATCTAACCTTGCACCTGCCGATTGACTCCCACACACTGTGGAATTGGTGGCTGCGCACTGGGGGGGGGGTCAGGATTTCAGCTCAAAGTGCAGGGACGGGATGAAAGTTGGGTGTATTTGACGTTCATCCTTTGCGGATGACGGCGCCGTGCGGTGTCAGGCTTGCACGGGGAAGTGGAGTGTGTGTGTGTGTGTGTGGGGTGGGGGGGTTGGGGGGGGTTGACTGTGGGTGGGAGATGAGCAACAACACGCTGAGAGGCAGAGACATCCCTGACCTGCTTAGTGTCATTACACCGCAGACTTATCTCCCCTCGCTCTGCCTTGTAAATACACTCGAGTGCTTGTTATCAAACGAGCGAGGCGACAAAAAAAAAAAAAAAAAAAAAACCCATCCACGTTGGCGTCCTTCTTTTTTTTTTTTTCCGCCGCGCGCTTGTAAATGAGTCATTCTCATGGATGACAGCCCGCGTTAATATTCTGTTAAGGAGGGAAGCGAGCGCGCATTAAATCTGCCACTTAACCGGGTAGCGATCGTGATCTGCGTAGCCCTCGCACAGAACTTTGAAGAAAGAAAAAAAAAAAAAGTTGCGTCTGTTTTCTGTTAATTGCCAGGAGGTATTCGCGAAAGGACAGGGGATTGATTTTGCTTATTCCTATTCCCATTCCGTCTCCAGTCCACACTGACATTTCATCTGGGGTTAAGTTTCTGGGGTTTTTATGTAAGTTAAGGCTTTGTCTGAGCGGGACGTCATGTAAGCTTTTCTCTTAACTTCCGCTTCGCTCTTTTCATAAAGCCTCTCCCCGGCACTCTCAGGTAGCGGCATTGTTCGGATTGTGCTATTTCAGCACTAAAAGCTTTCGCGGTAAAAACCATTCGAGGTGCGAACGCAAAAACACGCAATGAAAAATGTATATTTTTTTCATTAGCCCCCCAAAAAAACATCTACTTTTGTACAGCGCCAGCCTGAGATATGACATTGAAAAGCTTTTATCATGAGAGTGTTTTTCGAGTCTTCGCCCCGCATTGTGTCGAGCCCTATAGCATGAAGGCAGGACCGCCACTCAAAAAAGGTGAGTGGCTGAGTAGATGGGAGCGGCGGGGCGGCCGACAAGGCAGCACCTCGGTGTGATAATAAGCCCCCGCTCTGCCGTCACACTCTCTGGCCGGTCCTCTGTGACAATCCACAGCCGTCACACACTTTGAGCAGGTTCCTCAATGACGCTCGACCATGTCAAGTCCCCTCTCAGGAGCGCAAGAGTGTACTCGGTGAGTGTGTCTCCCTGTCAAAAAGCGGATAGCAAAAATAAAAGAGAAAGGGCCATGGAGTCAACTCCCGCTCAACAACATGATTAAGTGATTCACCGGCCGTCGCAGCTCTTCTTCTTGTACGGTCCACAGTGGGATACGCTGCGGTGTTGTGTGGCTTCTTCACTTTCACTCTGCTGCCAACACTCCCTATGACTCCCTCTTGTCTTCTTTTATTGTATTATATAGTGCAGGACAGCAGTAACCCCCCCCCCCCCCCCCCCCCCCCGCAGCAAATAGTAATAGAATACAGCAAAGTAAAATAGAATCTTAATAAGAATAAGGCAAAATGGGACAACGCATTAAGTGCAAATGTAAGAGTAAAAAACCTGAAAAATTTGAATTACAGCAACAAAATAATAGCAAATTATAAAACTTAACAGCTGTAAAGAATACTGAGGCGAAACATTTTGTGTGATATGAAAATAGACAAAAAAAATAAGAAATAAATGCCGTATGAGAAATGAAAACAAATCAAGATAGATACAATATAAATTAGTTGAAATGAGAAAAATATGAGAATATGAAGAAATGTGATTTTATTTCTAGTCAAGTTTATTTGTAAAGCCCTTAATCGCAGTTACAGTCACAAAGGCCTTCACACACCCATGTTTTAACACAATAAAATGAAAAGCGACGCTACCCCAACCGTAGACCCTCAATGAGAACAAGATTTTACAGCATGTGCCTTTTCCACTTGAAACAACATCTAGCATACATCACAGCGTACATCTCTTCTACATCTATCCATCTGAGACAGCTGAAATCCATCTATTTAAACCAAATTCCAGGCATATGTATTCAAGGTCAGAATGAGACGGACAGCAAACTGCTGCGTCATCCAACAACAATGATTCAAGGAGAATCCACTGGCTAAATTCACCCACATTTCCCCACAACCATCCAGCCAACGTGATTGGACCTAAAACTGCTTAGATTATCTGGCTAATTCAATCATGTGTTATGCCATATAAATGGATCAGGCAGCATGGTCCGGACAGACCGACCAGCAGGGTGGTTTAATTGGAAATCCCATTTGGTAGGGTTGAACCCCTTTCGTAGAGTGTCTCCCTTTCTATTTTCAGTTGGTAAGGCTGACTATGAAGAGTGAATCATATCCCTCCAGCACTGATCACGGTTTCATGAAAAAATGTCATTGCAATGTGATTAAGACAATACTGTGAGTAAGGCAAGACCCATGTAAACACCATGCTCTGATTATGTTCGTGCAGCTATGTTCTTAGTTGGAGTTAAGTGTAATCACAGTAACATATGTTGAGTAATCTGATTGTACTGGCATTGATAGAGACCAGTCAGAACGTAACTATGTCACATGAAAAGTGGATCATATGGGGTCTTTATAGAATCATGTAAACAGTTTAATGACACAACGGCAATAGTCATATTATTGTGTGCAAGTAAACAGCCATTGTCTCTCTTCTGAAGGAGTTAACACACTTGGTTTGTGTTTGTTCGGAGGCAGTTCTGGCGTCGTGCACAGATAACGGGCAGGGTGTGTGAGTCTACTGTCTATAGCGTAGGCTTTCTGCCCTTGGCATCCATGGCCAGGCGAGCAAATGTAAAGCAGATGGGCCGGCTACTCTGTCCTCACTGCTGCTAATCAGGTGCTAAATATCCATCAGTCTGCGCTGATACTCTCACTATCCCCCAGCCCCACCTCTCTTTCACTCCCTCCCATTCATCCAGCCTGGTTCCTCTACAGAACCGCCAACACAGCTACAGCAAGTCGCACGGAGTCGAAGTCGGATTCAAGTCGCACCGTGTAAAGCCGGTCTAAAAGTTTTATTGCTAGCGGTGAGCCCGTGGCATACCTGTTTGATGCCACTTGTCACTGTGATGATATACTTGGCGCACACATTCTGCTCAAACTCAAACAAACAGATCTACAGTGAAGCACAGGTGGAGGAGCGAGGCGTAGATGCATTCGCGGCCCTACACACTACTACGATACTGCAGTTAAATACAGTCGTGAATCATGGCGATAAAAGTTACGGTGAGCATGGGGGTTTTTATGTAAGCCCTGGATTTATGTGTTCACAAATGCACACACACACACACACACACACACACACTGGCACAAAAGGCGGGGGAAGACACTTAACACGGCGCCTATCTTTATGTAGCTCTTCTGCTTACAGATCAGTTGAGAGATGGGACAGAAATCAGATTTTAAGTGCCGCGGAGAAACAATGCTGCCTCTCTCATTTAGCGGCTCAGCGGCGTTCAATCGGAGGCGCGCGGGAAGGCGGCGAGAGGGAGATAGAGAGACGGGAGAGAGGTAGGCGGGTGGTAGAAGGAGAACGGGAGAGAAGTGGAGAAAGATGGTGAGAAAGGAGGAGAGAGAGAGAGTCAATGATTTCCCCCAGCGCCTGTTTCAATAGTGTCTCCCGTCGCTCATCTGACCCATTCGTTATGCTGAGCCACGGGGAAATCTGATTGGGCTCATTACCCTCTCCTCAGAACTGACATAGGAAGTGCAAGGAGAGAGAGAGAGAGAGATAGAGAGAGAGACCCTCTTATCCAGCTCATTGTGAATGGGCACCACCGCCAACGTTGTCACTATCAGGAGGGATATGGCCATCTGCCAAGGCTCCCCCTATCTAACCTGGCTCTCCTCTGCCTCCCCGCCTTTGTGCGGTGGAAACAAATGAGTGTTGTCTCCTCTCACTATGTCATGGTGCAGTGGGGGATGGACTTAGTGAACTGAGACTATTGGCTCGCATTGTTTGATTCATTCGGCCTGCTGGTGAATGAGCGGGGTTGGAGGGGAGGCACCGTGAAGGGCACGTAAGGTAACAACGTCCAAGTCCGGGGCGGGGATGTACATTTGCCAAACTTTAAAGCTGCACTAGGCAAGATTTTTATATTAATAATACGCCTGTCTTATCAGCCTGAAGCACAAAGTGAGGCTGCAACAGGGAAGAGCGTCCCATCCCCACTAATTGAGATGCTGTAGATTTCCCCCTATTTGGCCAAATTAAATTCTGGTGTCGGTTGCGATCACTGGCGGGAAATCTTCTCGGCGCACAGAAGGCGACAAATCTAAACTTAAGAACAAAATTTTAAACGCAAACCTCTTCACCCCCTCCATCCACTGAGAAGAAATGTAGGTCCTATGAGTGGGCAGTTTAGTGACGACACGTTAGGACTTCAGGTGACTAAATGCACTCTGCAGGTCCTCAGCTCTTCAGCAACAACAGCTGTGAAAAGCTGACTGCATTTCTGTACAACATGGCCGTCTCAACAGAATTCAAGACATGGTTAATGGTTGGTGCTGTTTTTGACTGGCCATTTCACCACTGATAGTGTCAGCTTGTTAGCTAGCTTGTCAGCTGACTGTCTTGTTGTGAATACATCTGATTTGCACACTAGCTTACAAGTTAACATTAGTAGTGGCTAGTAGTTGCATGTTAACATTAACAGCGGTTTTGCTAAATTAGCCTGCTGGCCAGTTAGCTAGCTAACAATCCCAAAATCCTTCTCAGGTTAACTGGGCTGATCATCTTTGGTCTATAGAACCAACAGGGCCAAGGCTAAAGGGAAGACAGTCTCCTGTGTCACAACACAAATTTGGAAACACATCAACCTTATCAGACTATTTACTTTTATTTGTAACTGAGAAACAACATCCATGACGAATCAGGTAACCAACATCACAGGTAACCAAGATCAGGCAATAGCAGATTTCAATTGCAATGGTTGGTTTTTAACCAGTAGATGTCAACCTGAAAAGTAGTCTCTGTGTTTGTAATTTAGGTTAAGTTAAGCAAATGATACGTTTAGAATTTAGCAATGGCAATGTCTTCTCTTAGGACTTTGTGCTATAACAGTACATCAGTACAACAAAAAAGCAGTAAAGTTGTGCTACAGAATTGTAGAGCACCTTGTTTAACATGCCCTCTACTATTTCAAATTACGAGTCTGAAATATACAGTATATCTCTGAGAAAACCAATCATGCTGCATAGTGTAAACCTCGGACAAAAACTGTTTGTACACAGCTCATGAAAAGGACCAATGTGTACTCGTACCATGTAATGCCTCACAAACCAGACCGTCAACAAACGATCGGAGGAGGCATTTCAAAGATGACCTCCAACCACACTCCTTACCACTGTGCAGTTGATTCATCCTCTGAACGATTGAAAACATCATTACTACTCAAGAGCGACTTCTTGAGACATTTGAAATGAACTGTTGTCCACTGACAGCGAGAAGAATAGTATTTGAGTGTTGCTTTGAAATGATATAGACCTGAAGAGCTCTATACAGAAGAGCACTGTTCAGTCTGTGAGCTGAGTCCTCTAAATAATAAAGATACAGAATGAAAAGGGTCCATTCATCCTTTCTGCAGCTCTACAAGACAACAAGAAGAGGACAGTACACAGAATGTGTTCCTTGTGTATTTATTTGACTTTAACTGGATAATAGTTCAAAGGGCGCTTATTAGGATCAGGCCCAACTAAACATGTTTATAACAAGGGAACAAAGCTTTACTTGATATCATAATCCAACTGACAAATCATCTCTGGTCATATTTGGCAACCAGATGGAAAAAGAGTGCAATCCCACTTTTTGGAGCCATCACCTGGGTGGTTGAATGAGTAGAATTTCTGTTGCTTTTCTTCTGAAATACACTCTACTCAGCTCTGTATTCACCTAAGAAAACTAGTGAATACTTCTCTTCCAGGGGATCTGCACAGCAAAGCGGGTATATAAAATATCAAGCTGCTCACTTCTCCTTTTGTATTCTAAACCTACAAATTTCAATGTTAACAGCATCAACTTCTCTAGGGAGACTAAATCTGCTTATAGTTGCTTTCTGGTTTTTGAAGCCGATGACATATTGTACATACTGTGCAAATCCGTTGGCATCGCGCTCGGTATCTCATCGCCCAGTGGGCCCTTCGACTTGGCAGAAGCTGTTGAGTGGGTGGTTTAGACCCTAGGCACAACAGGATGATCAAATATACATTACAGGCATTTCAGGCCGCAGTGTGAAAGCTTAGGCTCCCGTGTGTTAATTGCCATCCTCGCTGTGTTCTGTAATTTCATGCTTGATGTGGACATTTGTCATTCACGGTCTAAAGGAACTGGATATATTTTGTCTGCGAGTGCAAAAAAGAGCTAAGAGTGATGTCTGATGTACTGTACCTGGGTTTGTAGTGGTTGCCAGTGGCCCCTTAAACACCCCTAATTTTGCCATTTCTGTAAACACACCAGACAGACGTGCTTTTTACTGTAAATTGGCCTTTAGGGGCTCAAAAACAATACAGACTGATTTGAAAATCGTCTGGATAATGACCCTGTTGGCCGAGGGAGTCGTTTAGGGGCAAATTGCTGCTTGTGTCGGTCTTTAGTCCGTAATTAGGTCAGAATGCAAATGCCTGTATTGTGATGTTGGGGCCCATGAGGACCGCACGCACGGCTCCAGCCTCGGTGTTTAGAGTGTATCCATGTGTGTCGGAGTGACTCATTGAGCCCCTCTAGTGCTATCGAGCTGTGAGGAGAGAGAGAGGGAGCGCCGGGGAGACGAGCTCATTCACAACCTCGCGCTCTTATCAAAACGTGTTCATTGCGCCGTAATGTGGCGCCCCGTTTATGCGGAATTCGGCTCGCTGTAATTGTTGGTGCTGCTGCTGCTGGGCTCCGGCATTGGCGCGGGGAGTTTGAGGGCATCTGTGACCTCCGGCTCACCCTCCTCATCCTCTGGCACCCCCCTCCCCCTCCCCTTGTCTTCCTCTTGCGACAGCGCCTCATCCTTTTCCTCCTCCGTTTACCCCTCTCCACCTCCCTTCCCCCCCCCCCCCCCCCCCCCCTCCTCACCTCTCTCTCTTTCTAACTATTGATCATTAGCCGATGTTGGGAAGAGAGAGGGGTGTAATTAGGGAGCCAGACTGGTCTGTCAATTCTGTTCAGCGCTGCATGGCGAGCGCCAGAGCGAGCGATGGCCCTAATAGGGCTTCACACTGTAAACAACACGCACACCTGGACAGCAGCAGGCACCAGGGGGAGAAGCGGGAGAGAGCCGGCGTCCACAAGTTAGCCGGTTAAAGTGAAGAAGTCTTTCACTTGTGTGTGTGTGTGTGTGTGTGTGTCTCTGTGTGTGCGTGGGTGTATAGGCGTGCGCTTGCATCCTCGTATGAGCATGCACGCCGTCTCGTCCATGCGTGAGTGACGGAGACAGAGAAAACGAGAGAGAGAGAGTACAGTGTGCATACGCCCGCTCGCAAATGTTTGGCCTCTGTCCCCCGCGTTGCGCCCGATGCCGATCCGGCGCTTCAATCGATAAAACTATCAAAACATCTCGTCGGCTGCCCTCTTGTTGACTCTGCGTGTCTCTTGTCTCTCCTCCAGAGAAAGTCAGTATGCTGTCAGCATTGATCGCTCCCTTCAAGTACATGAGCCCTGGGACCAGCAGCACAGAGGACGAGGACAGTTTAAGTAAGCTGCCGCCGCTTTTCTTTCTCTCTGTCAGCACGCCGCCGCACTAACTCCCTCAAATGGCAGGTCTAATATGAAAATGATCTCTCTGTCATCCACGTTATTAATTATTTGGGAAATGCGCTATTTGATTACTCGCTGGTGTCAGATTGTGCCATAGTGCTTAAAACCCCTATAATATTATGAAAGCGAGCTGTCAGACATTCATTTAGAATTTTCTGTGATAAATAAGTCATTATGTAGGTACATGCTGCCATCGCTGAAACACAACTGCATGCCTTATCATCTAGTTAAACTACACTCCACTTCTGCCCGCCAGTGAATGTCAGCACTTGATCCCAGTGTCCCATTTCACCATTAACATTCCTGTGACAAGATCTGAACGCCCTATTTTTGTTCATTTCCCATCAGAAATGCAATACACCACCACTTCCCCGTAACTAGGTTTGAAGAGCGTGTCACAACTGTTCAGACTTTTGCGCTCGTGGAGGAGAGAAGTGTGAAATAAAGCAGGCTAGAGACATTTCTTTCATCCTTTCTCGGAACGTCTGCCACTCGATGCAATCCCCCCCCCCCATTACAAATGGGATTGATGCTTTGCATTGGCCACAGGGACAAATGTTTCCCACTTACGCCATAGATTCAGAACCAATTTGGAGGCAGATTATGGAATGATTTAGCAGATAACGTCCCCATTTTTAGAGGATTTGTATTTGTATTTTAAAACACTTAAATGTGATGGAGCCCACGGTATGAAGTGGGCTCGGCTCAGGGAGATGATTGTAGATTTGTTCATTATCATTTCATTGTGTATCAAGTGGCTCAAGCTGCCTTGGGAGATTTTCCTTGGTTCATTTTGTTCTGCGCAGGATAAATGTGAATGTCAGCCCTCACACAATAATGACTGCATTTTTTGGCTCTTGTGTTATGAGTAGTTTTTATCTCTCTGAATTCCAATGTTCCTGTTTTTACTGTTTTTATCGCAGGCACCAGCAGTGCAGAGGTAAAAGAAAACCGGAACATCGGTAACTTAGAGGATCGCTCCATTGGATCCGGTGAGCGGCAATCACTTTTTTGCTCCGACTCGGCGAGAGGCGGGACTTCCGGTCTGAAGAGGAAACGGCCGCTGGAGGAAGACAACAACGGGCACCTGTGTCAACTCCGCCTGATCTACAAGAAGCTGTCCTGGTCGGAGGCACCAAAGAACGCCTTGGTGCAGCTGAACGAGCTGCGGCCGGGCCTCCAGTACCGCATGGTGTCCCAGACGGGCCCGGTCCACGCTCCCGTCTTCTGCATCGCCGTGGAGGTCAACGGGCTGACCTTCGAGGGCACGGGACCCACCAAAAAGAAGGCTAAGATGAGGGCTGCCGAGCTGGCCCTCAAGTCCTTCGTCCAGTTCCCCAACGCCCCGCAGGCGCACCTGGCCATGGGGAACCTCTCCAACCCCTCGGCCGACTTCACCTCAGACCAGGCCGACTTCCCCGACACGCTCTTCAAGGAGTTCGAGTCGTCGTCGTGCTCCGACGGCCTCTCTCTCTGCGCCTCGGCGGCCGAGAGCGAGCTGCTGTCCAGCGAGCTGCTGAGACACGGCCGGCTGCTCCGCCACACCTTGGACCTGATGGTGCAGGCTCAGCAGAGGCTGGGCGGGATCGTTCCGGAGCCCGAGGCCCCCAAGAGCCCCGTGGCGTTGCTCAATGAGCTCCGGCCGGGCCTGCGCTACGCCTGTCTTTCGGAGCGGGCCGAGGGCCGGCGGCTGCGCAGCTTCGTGATGGCGGTGCGCGTGGACGGGCGGATATTCGAGGGCTGCGGTCGCAGCAAGAAGCTGGCCAAGACCCAGGCGGCCCAGTGTGCTCTTCAGGCCCTCTTCAACATCAGGACGGCGCCTGAGGGGAGGACAGGCCTCAAAGCCAGCAGGAAGAGTTGCCCTCATTTACCCCAGGTGAGTACAGACACATCCCCAGCGCCTGTCTTCAGCTTAGCTTCCTTGGCAGCCACTCCACTTCCTACAGGGGCCTGTAATGACCAAAACAGCAGGCGTGCAGCGGAAAGCCAAACACCTTCCAACAAGTAATTAAGGAGGAAGGGAGATAGGGGCTAAGAAGAGCAGGGGATGAAAGGAGGGATGGTGGCGGTGCTGATAAAGGATACGTGTAAGCAAGTTGGCATTTACTTTTGGCCAGAAAAAGTATAGTGAATATGGTGCAAATGCTCAAATGTGTGTGCGTGTTTGTGTGTGCACTTGTGCATGTGCGTTGCAAGGCCTGGGTTTTGAGTAAACAATATCTGTTTGCTGATCTGTTCAAACAGAAAAGCATGTAAATGAAGCTAATTATTGTCCTTTTGCCTCTGACACAAGAGAAATCGGCATCACTCCCAAAATTAGTTTTTTTTCCCCCAGTCTTGTGTGTTTGTAGAGCTGTAATTGGGAGAGTTTTGTAATTTTGCACAATCTCTTGTTTCCTCATGTGTGGCATCTCAGTGTCTACAAACATTAATTCAATCTGTTGCCCAAAGGAGATAGAAAAGCAAAGAGCAAATCGACAAACAAACCACCGAGCCCAATCCTGTGTTCATTTACCCAAATATGTAAATAGCAATCAGAGTGAGGAAACTAGTTTTTGAGGAACTTGTGGAAATTGGAGAGCCTAAAGACACAGTGGCTGGATTGGCTGGCACTCGTTGACAGCCATTTAAAACTTCATTTCAGCTGCAGAATTTCATCTAAAGTAAAACTGCCCTGCGTAGATAGTCACACTGATTTATTCAGTTGTTTACTAGTTAAACTTGCACATTTGTATAAGACAGGAACATTGTATCCAGGCAATCCAGGTCGTCGGCATATAATTTAGCGACTGCAAGTGGAACTTCCTCAAAATGACATTCACTATTCTTTATTTTCCATCTAGTACCCAAAGCATATAACACAAAACAATATAATATGTATAATACAGTATATCAAATGTTGTGTATGAATCTAGAAATTAGACCATACACATCCAAGGCATCCTCCCCTTCAAGTCTTCCCTTGAAGGCTTATGTCGACACACACCACAACGCTGCGCTTCTCCCCCCCGTACTGTAGGCTATGTGTCGTATTAACATTCTTTTCCTGCCTTGAAGCAATAAACTGGCAAGAGTGTCCTTCCCCAGAGCACGACATCAACCCAACAAACCTGCACATGTTTGCCTGGGAGAAACTTTTTCTTTTTCTCCCCGCTGCCACGGTGTCTAAAAGGATTTTAAGAGGATTTGCCGCACCCGTTTAGTTCCAGAAAGCACTCGCTTGTGGAATTTCTTGAAAGTCAGCCGTGCTGTCTGCCAGACAGAGGCATTTTTTTTTTTTTTTTTTTTTTTTGAAGTGGCAAAGGACAAAAGCACACATACACATGCATGGGCGAATAAACACGTGTGACCATGCACCCTGGTTTGTGTGTATGCGGTCTTACATGTCTAAACTGTTGGGCGCTGTAAACCGGATGCCCCCCCAGCTCCAGCTACACACGCATACATGTATGTTTACATGTGCGCGGATCCGCATGCCAGGCACTGATTGCAAGGGCAGCGGTTGACTAGACTGGAGATGTGAGGCACGGCGGTGGGTGGTTGCCAGCTGTAGCCTGGGGGTAATGCTAACGCTATGGTGCTGTGCCAAGCTGCGTGTGCCAGCTAGGTCAGTTCTCTTTCCCAGGAATTCCCTCAGGCTCTACCTGTCGCAGGCCAAAGCTACGCTGATCCCCTACCAAGCACACCTCGCTTTCACTGCGTGTGAAGTATCCCGCCGCCTTGCACACACTACTTACATTATAGCCGGGACCAAGGACTCTCTGCACTAGCATTCGACGAGAAAACCGTTTGCCAAAGGTTCAGTGTGTGGCATAGTTAAACATCAATATATTTTACCTTGGTATAATTACCATAAACAAATGTGACCATTGTTCGAGACGATTGGTAGCCTCTATCTTATGCCAGAAGTATTGTTAGTGCTTCTCAAAATTAAGACCACATTTCCCATAAACTGTGTTGCTTTCTGCCGCAAAGGGGATGTTGCGAACAAAAAAGCGCTAGCTCCATTGGCACTGGAAGAACAGTGCCCTCTTCCTGTTTTGTGCCATAAAGCAATCCAGCAGATTTCCCGCCAAATCCGACTCGGTGGCACACAATGTAAAATGCAGTGTAGAAGCCAGTGGAGGCTGCCAATCTTCTCGGGGATGGTCTTGTTTATTTGCGGTAATTATACTAATGTCTCAAAATGCATGTGGTAATGATTAATTGATGTTGAATTTAATATAAACAACTAACTGCATGCCTGTACCAGTGCTCCATATGAGTCAAATTTCTGATCTAGGCTGAGTGACCAACACCCCAGGGTCTTTCCTAATGGTCATCTGAATGGCAATACTACTTCTACATCACTGCTGTTACTCTGAGAAACTTAATACCAGCCCTATTGTCGAAGATGCACTGCACTAGGAAATAGTCCTGGCTTTGCTAACAGACCTTGCCTGTAGAGACTCCTGCATATTTACACAATAGAATTCCTCCTAGGAGGAAAGGAGGCTACGGGTCATTTTAATCATTCCCTATGGTGGCGGAGAGCTTTCATACACACCCTCTTGACTGATTGGTTTACCTTTGATACAGACTCACGGGGGAAACCACTGGCAAATGTCTAACACGGGGTCAGAGGCGAGGCGAGGGGTTAGGACAATACGGCACCTTGCCTCTTGTAAAAGGAAGACAGGGAGGGAGTGATACAGAGAGAAGAAGAGAGAGAGAGGCTGCACTTGAATGTGGCGATGGGGTGACTAAGACAGGCAGAAGGAAAGGGACCGCTGCATGAAAAGGACAGGGAGAGAAGACAGAAGCAAGGGTCACCTTTTCAGAATATGGCATTAACCCAATAGAGTGGAACATAAGGATGAGGCATTGTGTTAGCCCTCCATCACTGGATGACTAGACTCGGGGCTCAGCTGAACTCCACAGTCCAGCTCCCAACTGAAAAATTGAACCTCACCACGAATCGCATGCCGCTGTATTCTTCTCGCGCCTCCCCGGCTACACATACATAATAAGGAATAATGCAGCAAGCGTACTGGATTGTGCTACATCCATACATGCACTCACACACACACCTCACCCACTGTAATACAGCGAGTGCCTTGTCTTTCCTCCATCCCTCCCACACTCATGTGCATGGGGATTGATTTTAACAATCGCACCAGAAATGAGGCGGCGGGCCTAAGGAGCCGACTGCTTGGCATTAAAGGGCTGTTTATCTTTCCAGCAAGGAATTTTCTTCTTGATTCCTTTGTTTAACCTTTATTTATCCAGGGAAATTGAATGAGTGCGCATACTCTCCTCCAGCAGCACATCATACCTGCCATTCATTACCAGTACAACCACAGTCTTCTAGGGCACATCTACAGTAGTGGTTGAGGAAAGGGAGAACTCTACTCATTCACTTTCCCATCCACATTTTCCCTGCTGGTCCGGGGACGCGAAGCAGTGACCTTCTGGCCACAAGCCCACAAGTCCATCCTCTAGGTCACTGGTTCTCAACCTTTTTGGTTAGTAAAACGAAGTGATGCCAACTCGCAACCCCTCACCACAGGCTGCATATGCAGAGAGGTGAGCAGTTCACCCAAAGAATGATTTTCCCATTCTCATTTGATTATCAGAGGTGGTCTAGAGGCTGAAAACTATTCAGCATTTCACAAGCAAAATAAATTTGTAGAAATATGTTTTTTTCCTTATCTTGCAACCTCCCCAAAATTACACCTAGACCGCCTGGGGGGTCCCGACCTCTGCCTCTAAACCTAACTTTCCTATATGAAACACTTCAGTCAGTAGAAAGCTGTTCTTCAATAAAACCCCACAGCACTCGGCAGTCATAGGAAAACGCCTTTTCCTTTTTAAAGCCGGCACAGCGGAGTGAGAAAGTGCCGGAGTAATCCTGACACCCATATTACCAAGTGGAATGATTACCCCGCTGTTCAGGCCTTGATTGGCCACTTAATCTCTCCTCGCCGTGACAACGCGCCGCGGTGTTGCCAAGTCAACCGAGCCTGAGACTCGAGTGCGGCGCCCGGGGAGGCAGGGAGTCAGCGGGGCTGGATGGAGGGACAGCTCTGAGGTCAGTGGTCAGGATACCGCGCTCTGCCACCTCGGATTAAGGGCCATTTGAATAGGGAAATTTGCTCGGTGGCAGAGCCGAATGAAAATGAGGGTTAATGGAGGACGAGGGGGGAGGAGAGAAAGTATGAAAAGGCATAAGGGACAAATTGCTGATTAAGAAGCGGGTATATCTGTCTATTTTTGGCATTTACAAACATTAGAAGTGCTGCCTGATATGCATTTTTCATGTCCGCCGAGATCAAATGGCACTGTATGTTTTCCTTCTACTTCATCGCGGCTCTATATCATTTGATTTAGCTGTCTCTAAATGCTAAGCGGTGCAGATAGGGCTGGATACGGACTCGTCAAGCGCAGTTATTTCCCTGCCTCCGCCGCGGCAAATTGAATATGATTTCAGACACGTGAAGGTGACCCCTGTCAGCCGCCGAGCCTTTCCCCCAGATTGTTTTCTTTGTCTAATCTCTCCCACTTCTAATCTGTCTCAATATAAACAGCTGTGACAGGCCGATCATTAATTAATATTGCCACAACAAATTAGCGACAGCGATCGCCGGGCCAAGCGCCCTGTCTAAGATAGAAATTTACCCGGCGAGGGAGAGGGAAGAAGGTGTGAACAACACATTAGAGAGGAGTTGATTAACAGCTTTGGAGACCTTGCAGACAGTGTTACAGCCTCAGCAGTTGGACAGCGATGGCAGTAGATACACACTTACAGACAGCTGCCACAGCAGATTTCACTCACAGATCAGCTGTGATTATCGCCATAAGTGGCGCAGTGCAAATAGTGGGGGACTTGATAAAAACATCTGTATTCATCGTTTTTCTTCAGATGCAATCAGATGAGATGCACAACTCGGAGGGGGAGAGCGGGGCATGTTGCAGAGGAGATTGCTGGAATGAGTGATTATGGTGTTTCTTAAGGCAGGATGACACATGATGTAGAAAAATATCTTGTCGGAAATAGGAAAACTTTATTTTTTTTTAAGCATTCACCCTGCTGAAGTGATTTCTACCAGCTCCACTTCGGTTCTGTATCCGATCCTGACCTCCCTGTAGGGGAGCAAGCAACAGGAGAATATCCTTATAGGGATCCATATAGTATCACATTATTTTTATAGTGTGCCAAAATAATAAGTGCAGAAAGCCATCGTTTGCATCTGGACTGTGAATCTTGGCCCGTGTCATGGTGCCCTTTTTAGCAGCCACTTACCTCACCGCTTGGTATTTAAAGCAAACCCACATGGAAGAGTGGAGATTTGTGTGTGAAATTACCGAACAATAATGTTTCCCCGTCTGAATGGGAGCACTTTGTACACGGAAAGGTTAGAATCATCCTCAACTGTCTAATATGTATGCAAAATATGACCTATGAGGCTGCAGGCTGTTGAATCTAATGTACCGCGTCAGCATGCAGCTTTGAGGGAAAATCCCTTAGCAGGGTGGAATCGAAATGGGGTTGGTCGGGTCAAGTCACCTCACATATACAGTAAAACGCCCCTGTAATCTATTCCAAAGGAGCGCGGCGCTCCTGTTTGCACCTCCGGTCACCCTACAGTATCCTGAGTCCCTGGCACTAAGTCTTCATTCTTTCTGACAGTCCCTCCATTCCTCCCTTCCCCTCCCTCCCTCCCTCCCTCCTCCTCCGTGGCCCCTAGCTGCGAGCGGGAGCATGGCTATAATCATTCCTGAAGAACCTCTCACACTTCATTAAAAGCATAATCAAGTTCATTACAATTTCATAGGCGTTCAGGTACCAAATGGCTTCCGATAAATCATGGCTATTGGTCCTGTGTGGCTGGCACGTGTAGGTTTATCTCTGGCTCTCAGGCAGGAGGGCGAGGGGAGGAGGAGGGAGGAGAGAAGAGAGAGACAGAGGAGAGGTCTGGATGTCTGGCCTTTAAATGACCTTCCAGCCAGGAGCAATGGACCGTTCTGACAGTTATACATGCAGACAGGAGACGTGCATGCACCCAAAATCAGTGGGGTTTTGAAATCCGGCTGTTCTTGAACCTTACATGGGGACATGTGTAACCAGACCTGCAGATTTTACGCAAAAGTGAAATACTGCTTCAACATCAACATGCAGGAACCTACAACCCACAACACCCCCAAGACACTGAATCTTTTATTTGTTTGCTGGATTATTTTCAGCATGTTTAGCTGTTAGGATTATTTGTTGTATTATTGTCAGTACTCAGTGCAACCAGTATGGGTTTTGACGGCTTATGCCGACATTTTTGGATTGAAACTTCTGATAGCTGACATTTTGTGCCCATATTCAATGTCTTTAAATTTGACTATTTTCATGCCAAAAGAAACTGTCACCAAAAAATAACATTTTGGTGACAGTCCAGTACCTGCAGCTGAAATAGTGCCAGACTTATTGCCATTTGAAAAATTGTCAATTTGTCCTGATGGTGGTGCTATTCAGCAACTTCTTTTGTGCTTCAAATGGTCAAATGGTTACAAGTATCAAAATTCTGTGGTGTAGGCAGTTTAAATATGCTGTGTGTAAAAAGGCAAGGAGAAATTTAAGAAATAGTTGCTGTTGCAAGGTTGGCCTGTTGGTAGCGCTATGAAGCGCAACCAAATGTGGTCTGTCACACTTGGTCCATCCTAGATATATATGTGAAATTTGGTTGCTCTACCAAATGGTTTGGATTTTCAAAACTCCGTAATCTAGGAAGTCCATATATGCTGTGTACAAAATTTCATTTTGAGCCAAGGAATCTGAGGAAATACATTTTGATTCTAGACTTTACGGCTCAGGAGTTATTGGCCAAATGTAGTAGACAAAAGTTGCTTGTTATAGCGCCACCATCTGGCTGATCTGTGTATTTTTTGTCGCCTGAATAGTGGGGGAGATTTGAAACCCCTCCACCAAATTTGGTTGCTGTAGCACCTACGGTCTCTGAGGAACAGATCGTTTTAGCTACAGAAAATTACGAATAAACAGAAGAATCAGCAAACCAATATATCGGTGTAACCCTAGTACACACACATACACAAATCCCTTGATAGTAGTTGTCCCCCTCCACCCACTCACATGCCTGGATGAGCATTTGCACCCACTGGGCTCCCAAACCCTCCAGAGATGTTTCCCCAGGGTGCCCCCCCCAACCCCACCCCCACCCACACTCCTCCTCCTCCCACTCCCAGGCCATAGCTGAGGCAACATGTCTTGTTTTTGTTGATATGCTCTGCTTGGCTCTAGAGGAATTAAAGCGGAGGTCTTTCTTATGTTAAAATACTTACCTTTGCATTATATTTGCTAATAATTGTCTCTTTCAAATCAGTTATTACAGTCTCTTCATAGCGTAACTACATCTTAAAAACATGAAAATGGAGGCTTTTGGAAGCTGTTAGTCTGCTGCTAACTGGCGTTTTCAAGCCCCATATCGCAGTCTGCATATCTCAGCATACCTACATACTGGAAAAACATGCAAGTCTCCCATAGGAGTATAATTAGTACAGTACCTTGAATAAATATAACAACAGCCTTGCGTTTTCGCTGTTGATTAAATCGCCCTTAAGACGGCAAAAGGAAAAAACATACACCCCCAAAAAAACAAAAAAAAACAAACATCTGTTACCTCTGTCCTGCTCTTTGGGACTGTACCCTGCCTCCCTTGGGGGAAGACAAAATGGGAGAGGGTGGAATAAGGTTTGTGTGTGTGTTGGAGGGAGAGGGGGGGGGGGGGGGGTGCATGAAAGCGAGCTGGCAGGGAAGGATGAGAGCCAGGCCGGGCTGAGGGAGGCGAGGATGGATGGAGTGCAGTGGGGGGAAAAAGAGAGGAAAACCTCAGCGGAACAAAAGACCTTCAGGATTAATTAGGCGTCAGATTGGTTGCAGGGCACAGCGGGGAGAGAGAGAGAGCGAGAGAGGGGGAGAGGAGAGAGAGAGAGAGAGTTTAGCATTCTGGGAAGACCTCTTGTCCTCAGCCCTCATATTTCAGCCTGCCTGCCCATGAGTATACAATAGCTACCTAGTTAACGCCTGTGCTGTGCCGGAAACCACTGTCCACCGGGTTATGGATGGAGCCCGTTCCCCCGTCTTCATGTATTTTTATGCTCTCCCACCGGGCAATGTGAGGCAATGCAGGGGGGTCATACATGTAATGCATAATGTTTACATGATGCTTTTTCCATGCTAGCTGTAGGTGAAGGTTTGGTGTGCAATCACAGCAAAATAGCACTCCGTATAGCAGCATTTTCTCCATGCTCACCATAGCTGAGCTCTGCCAAATTAGAGTATACATGCACGAAATAAATGCAGCTGAACTCTTACTGAACTCAACTGAATTCTTACTTTCTCTGCCCTTATCAGCTGATTTTTTTATTTATTTTTTTGTGTGTGTGTGTGTAACAATTGCCTCCAGAACAGCTGAATCGCTGATTCGGGTCACTCGCGTCACCTCTAAAATTCGAGAAGCGGACCCGGAGCCGCTCCGTTAATACCGGCCCCGTCGTCATTGTCACCGTGGGACGTTTCGGGGGCCCCGACCTTTGATGCCACTTCTTCCCCTCCAGTACAGGAAGTGCTGAACTCCGCATACAGATGACAGCCGGGTTGCCATGAGTCATAATATCTCCTCCCCGACACCGACTGCTCGCGAAAAGCACTTAACAGATCAAATAAGAGCCGTTCTCCAGGCTAGTGCAAATCATGCCCTCGGAACATTTGCACCAATCATTCACATCGTCCCAGGGGCGCCTCAGACATAACTTGAAGATATTTCCGTAGCCTGAACTTTAGAACAAAGTCTTCTGGGTAGATTGGCTGATTAGCCATTCGATTGGCTATGTAGAGCCGTGATAAAGCTTTGACAGATTCTGTTATTTTGAATAAGATCCAGGGCTCGCAGCTTGAATAGTTATCATATGCTTTAGTCAGGGACTGAAAGGAAAAGTTTCCTCTCCCGGTGACTTTTAAGCTTTCGGAATAAGAAAAGTTTGACCCAGCTCGCTCAACTTATCCATCATATTGGGTAAAAGATGATGAATTACTAATAGCGCGGTGAGAGTGGCCCTCGCTTTCACATGGAAGTGTAACTGTCAGGGCAGAAAGCACACACTTTGACTTTTAAAGCACTTCTGCCATTGCTTTAGCACCTGGTTGTACGTCAGCAGGTACATAACAAATCCATTCCTGCTGCTCTGTTGCCTGTCTTCTGCGCCAGTCAATGAGCTAGCCCCATTCCTGCTAATGGAGAAATGAAGAACAAGTCTTTATTTCTTTATTTCTCCATGTAACTCAAAATATGCATCAACGGTGATTGAATCAGATTTTTATGATTTATGGTTTTCTAGCGCAAGACAAACATATTAGCATGCATCTCACAATCGTATGTAAGGCGTACACAGCATCGAATATCGTAAAGTCCACAATCCAACAAGAACAGACAGAGAAACAAGCACAAAGATCAGGGAGAATAAAGATAAATACGTGAATAGAAAGTGGAGAAAAAAAAAAAAACAAAGAAGCAAAAAAGCGGGGGATTAGCCACAAGCAGAAAGCGTTAGCATGGAGCGTTAGCCGACGATCTACCGGGGACACGTGTATTATTTTGGTGTCTATATTCTCATGACTTCAACCTTGTGAACTCGGTGCTTTCCTTTAAGCGGGCAGAGAAAATGAATGACGAACATTGATTGAAGGGTTATTTTGAAGGGTTTAATTTGCTGCATCGTTTTATCTGCTTTTTTTAATTGCTGTTTTAAAAAAAAAAAAAAAAAATGCTGCGTGAAATGTCAGTGGTGAGAACCTTGCCACCGCACTGCTGTATTGCCTCATTTTGATGTCTTCTCAGTCTCCCACGCTTTCACCTGTATTCAGGTGCCACTCACACAGGTAGACACACACACACACACACACTGTGCTGTCATACACATGTATGCATAACACACTCTACCCCTTTCTCTTGCTTGCTTCCTCTTTCTCTCCCCTATAAAACAACCCCGTGTCAAACGTCTTCCACTCCGAAGCACTTTATAGGAAATGCATTTCCAGCTGTGACTTGTTTGGATGTGGCAGCCACTTCTAGGCAGACAGGCAGACAGACAGACTGACATTCAGTGCTTTATCTCAGCGCTGTTATTGAAGGCTAATCTAACCGGCGGTTTGAGGATGACACATCCGGGGGTTGAGGAGGTGGAGAGACGATGATCTCTCTCCGTCCTCAGCTGAACCGGCTTTTATATTTTCCCGACCGCTTTCCTCTTCGCTCTCTCCATCTCTCTCTCTCTCTCTCTCGCACATAACAATAGCGCGCATTGTGAGCAACAGGGCGGACCGGAAAACAGAAAAAAAAAAAAAAAAAAAAAGAAGAAAACAGATAGCTAAATCTTCCGTACCGCGCTCTTAGTAGCTTGACATGCATTCATTAGGGAGAAACTCTGTCTGACACACTAGACAGCGGTGGGGAGCGGTGTGTAATTTTCAAAAGGAAACATAGACTTAAAAGTACGGCACACACACACACACACACACTCATATACCCAAGCGCATATGCACACAAGTGCTCACACACACACATAATAGGGATATGCCTTCAGTGTCTCTTTGCCTTTTTCTATTGAGTTCGATATTGACTCTCCTCTCAGTCTATTCTGATGCCTCTCATGCTCTCTCTGTTGCTGGGCTGCAGGAGCTTATGAAGTGTGTGTGTGTGTGTGTGTGCGTGCGCGTGCGTGCGCGTGCACTTGAAAGGTTTTGGCGGAAAGGAAAGAAAAGGTGACAAAAGAGAGCACGGCGCATTTGTTACAGTGTATCCGGCATTCTGCTTACTCGGCAAACGCCACGTGATGGATTTTTAGTAAATGTTAAAAGAGCAGGGGCCACAGACTGATTCCTCTGGCACGCTCAAAAGGCTTTCTCACACGGTTATTTGCATTCATTTCATCCGCGGGCTGTGAAGTGCATATTATATTGTGTCGCATAGGCGGCTGTGTGTGTGTGTGTGTGTGTGTGTGTGGTGGCTGGCAGCGAGAGGGATCACGCACTGTTTAAGCCTCTTCTGTCGGGGGGGGGGGATGTTTTTTTAGACGCCACATTCATCAGTGCAGAAAAGAGCAGTGCTATTTTTTTCCCAAAAGGGCAGGTGTGTACCTTTTTATAGCGAAGGTACGCAAGGTAAACATATCGCTGTCGTCGGGCGAAAACCTCGGATGTCCAGAATGTCAGCTGAGCAGAATTGTTTTCGGCGTGATGACCATACTTTTTGCAGTTTATCCACCTGGTTGTGAAATGTCATGGTGCTTTCTCAGCCCATAGAGGAGCATGTCTTCAGATGGAGTTAAAATATGAAAATCACCAAAATTGGAGTTATGAGATTTTCTCCTGATGGCGATATTCAAGCCTCTATATAGGGCAAAACACATGTATGTTCACACTTTGGCGCACCGCTGTGTGTATGAGTCATGCACACACTCTCACACACGGCAAAGGACAGACCATTAGCGCAAGACGAAGTTACCTGCGCCGGCCGCCTCCATTATTTTTACCAATCTCTCCCCGTGTCACTCCGGCGCCCCCAAACCAACACAACATTGACATTTCCCCCTGATCCCTTGTTGACTGTTAGGAATTCAAAAAGAGCACCCAGAGCTATGAATCAAATGTCAGACGTTGGCGCCGCGGTGGAAACCATATCAATATCTGATGATGTATGGCCGGCCGCGGGGCCTTTAGCCACAGCGGCACCCGTAGACATGACACAGAGGCCGGGCCGCGCTCAGTCACCAGCAGAGGCACCGGCCGGTGGATAAATGACTCTCTGGGCGCTGTATGTACTCACCACACTGGGGGGAAAAAACCTCCAAGTCATAAAGTCTCACGTTGAGTCGTAAAATCTTAAAACGAGCAAAACAAATGGAAAATTCTGCCAATGGGGTGAGACGATTCCACTTGTTTCCAATGCAGATTCACTTTTTTCCAAGAATGCCCTAGAAAAAAGTGTCAGTATCTTGAAACAAGGCAGCTCACTCCAATAGTATCAGGGAGAATTCTTGAAACAAGTTGATTTGCATTGGAGACAAGTGAACTTATCTCACCCCATTGGCAGATTCTTTCACTTGATTTGAGAGAGAAAAAAATAAATAAACTCAATATTAGATGAAGCAATGTGTTAAAAAGCTATTTTTTGCAGTGCAGAGCTTCCATATGTAACCAGTGCTGTGAAACATGTTTCCGTTGTGCTATAGCCTTAAACTTTGCTCTGATGCTGTTTTGACTAAACACACGATCATAAGGCTACAGTACATTAATCCTGGCGTTATATGCTGTGCAGTTGGCTGTCGCATTGGGAAGCGTCTGAAAACACTAGCCCCCCCCCATCCCCCCCCCCCCCCCCCCCTCGTCCTCGTCTCTAATCTCCTCGCCGAAGCAGAAAGGCGGCGCTTGGCAACCGGACGCTCTCGGGCCGCCGCTCAAAGGGTGGGGCTTTTTTGAAGTCTCGCTCGATTGCCGGGGTCGAGACCGCCCCGGAAGAGCCGCCGCCGTATCTTCAAGAGCAGCAGAGACGGAGGAGCGGCCGGCCACCCAGACACGGTCGCCACCCCCCCACCCCCCCCCCCCCCCCCCCCCACCCCCCGTTGGTGGGAGCCATCAGCAGCAGCTTCACAGGAGCCGTTTGAACGGCTCCGGCTCTTTCAACACTTGAAAGGCGACGCTAGATCCCGCCGTCCTCGCAGATGTTTTAAAGCCGCCGCTCTCCCCGCGTGTCGAAACGGCAAACGGCGTTTTGTTGCCGTTATTATTTCATAGGCTCTCCAAATGTTCCGGTCCGCTCCTGACAGGAATGAAATATTAACTGATTTGAGACAGACCTCCTCTGTTGTTGAAGAGATTGACAGCGGGGTCAGACCGATATATCTGTTTGCCGATGTATCACGCCGGTGTTTTGACTTTTATTGAATATCGGCCGGTCAGCGGCGCTATGATGGAGGTTCCTCCCTGACCACAGCTAGTGAATATTATTTTATTATGATTATTAGTTTTATTTTCGACCAGAGGAAATAAACTTTATTACTGATACGTTTCAGTCCTTAGACGTTCATCAGGTTTTTTTTTTTTTTTTTTTTTTTAAAACCTGATGAAGGTCTAAGGACCGAAACGTATCAGTAATAAAGTTTATTTCCTCTGGTCGAATAAAACTAATAATTCTTCTCTTGCCTATGGACATTTCCTCCTACGCACCTGTCTACAAGAAACTGAAGGTGTCTACAGTCAAGATTTGAACTCAACAGTCTGTAAAAGCTGCCTCACTCTGCCTTAAGGAGCTGCTAACCCACCTGAGAGAATTTCATCATTCTGGGTTTCAATGGAGAGTTTTAGTGTCCCATGATGGTCTAAATGCTGTTTCAGAGGCTTTTCCATCCAGAAAACTCTGGAGGAAGCACTGAATACTTGTCATTTTTTTTTTATTTTTGGGCATGAAAATGGTCAAAATCAAAGAATCTCAGCTGCTGGCAGCTTCAGTCCAATCCAAATTGTTTATATCGGTCTTCGAAAAGTCATATTGGTCCAATCCTAATTGACAACCATAGTTGCGAGGTCTTCGGCATATGTGTGGATTTAGTCCGATCTTGAAAATGAGTCATGTAAAAGTCATGTACACAGTAAATTCTCCAGTGTTCATAAGTATTGATTTTTCAGTGGCAGTTATTATGACTTCAGTGTTGATTTGAGGTCGTTGAGAGCTGATATGGCTTCTGGAGCAGCTGTTCCAAACTATTAAAGGTCTTAAAACACTGGCATAGTGCTGATTTTTAACACTGACGATTTTGCTGTGTGGGAATTTAGTAAACACTACTACAGTATATCGTATCTGAGATGCCACTGCCTCCACAAATGGCTTTCCCGCAAATGTGTGTTTCCTTAGCCTCTCTCTCTCTCTCTCTCTCTCTTTTTCTGTGTCTCTCTCAGATTAATGGGAGTCGTGTGAAAAGCCCTCTGGGGCCTTTGGAGTGGCGAACCTCCCACCCTCCTCCTCCTCCTCCTCCTCCTCCCCCTCCTCCATCCCCTCCCTCAGTCAACGAGATGATAGACTCTTGTTTAAATCCTCGTGGCTGACCCTCTCATTTGCTCCTCTGCCTTGATCCGGCCTCTTTTCCTCGTGGCCTCCTCCTCTCCTCTCCCTCTCTCTCTCTCTCTCTCCGTCTCTCTCGGGGGTAGGTCATGTTATCTTTTCGCAGGAGTCCCTCTGCTGGCCTTCGGTGCATAATGTATAAAGCCGGCCGGTGTGTGTTTTACACCGCGCCTGACATTATTAAGTCGTTTCAGGCATATCGCTGCTTTTATCTCCACCAGGGAGGTTAATCAGAGGGGATTGATACCGCGAAAGACTTAGACGCGCTCCAACCTTTTTTTTTCCCTTCCCTTTCTATCATTTCCCATTTCTCTGGCATGTGCATATTTTAAAGGGAGACTCAGGAATAGGGTGTTAGTTATGTCTCTTTTCAGTCTCTAGTACTCTCTAGTAAAGCAGAAGTGGCATAAAAATAATCTTTAAATGGTATTTCTCCAGAAATGCCAGGGGGTTCAGGGGCATGATGCTCCCCCATGGAGACATTTTTTAAAAACTCATTTCTGGTGAGTTTGGTACAGTGACATATTACATACCCTTTCAAGGGAGAAAATACAATTTACTGTGCTTGATTATTATGTAATATAATCTAAAAATTACACATATAAAATTAAATGTAATATGAAATTCAACAAGTCTGAAAAGTAGTTTTTTGGTTTAGCAAGATAGTTTCTATTTCGATTTTCCAGAACTTAAAAAAATGTTTAAAGATTATGTCACTCGGTTTATACAAAATAGCTAGTGTTGGTAATGAGTAATTGAAATTTTCATTTTCATCCACAAGTTGCACTGTTCTTTCAATAAGAATCAATGTAGTCGGTTTATTGATAGTTCAATTCAGACCAAAAGTGATCACACAGTTAACAGTGTGAAAATTAGACAAGCGACATATATGTAGGCCTGGGTTTAACATTGTGTTTACAGTCCTGTCCTAATAGTTGCTTCTCAGTGCAGTTTGGCTTCTCTCACAATTTTGTTGTGAGAGAGTTTTTTCATCTAGAGAGCTCCAGACATTTTAACTGCACACTTTGGATAAGAGAAGGAGATAATTGTCTTTTGATTTTATAGAGAGGATGAAAACATTCATGTGGCCTTAAATGCTCACTGCTGACCAATGTAAGCTTTTGGAAGAGAGGTGAGGCGTTTTTACCAGGTTTGAACAGTAATTGCTAATGTCAACAAGTTAGCCAAGTAGCCTAACATTATCGCTTTCTCCATAGAAGAGATGAAGGCAGCCGATGAGCCAGGGAGCCAGAGAGCTGAGATCACATTCAAATAAACTAATCGTTAACCAGATCTATATGTTATCGCCACAGGTGCACCATGGGACTTGTTCTTCATGCTGACCCGCACTCCTGCCTCTCATCCCTGACATTACCCAGGAATATTTCTCACGCCTGAGGCTGCGGTTCAACATTCCCCCCCCCCCTCCGGCTAACGGTCTGGTTTTAAAACCTGGAGCGGAATCAGTGACGGCTCAGTGGAACGACGGCCGCCGTCTCTGGTGAACCGCGCAGGGAAGCGTCCGGAGGGTGGGTGGGTGGGTGGGTGGTGGGGCGGGGGGGTTTGATGAAGGTTATTTGGGGACCTGGCAAGCGAGGTTTCCAGGTTACAACCACACTGAACGCGGGCCCCCACAGATGGGCCGGGCCCCGATAGCGGCTGTGTTGTCGTAACTGGCTGCGTTTTGTTTGATCAGATGAGGAGAATTTAGGCTGATAATGAGTTTTAGAGGCGCTCCCGCTCAACATCTGCGGTTGGTGGTTATGATTCAGTGGCTTCGGTTCATTTTGGCCCGGTTAGTCGAGTTTCATTTCCCGAATTAATGTTTGGATTTAGGCTAAGAGCGTTAGCAGCTTTGAGCAGATGTAACCAATCAGGGGACTTTTGACGGGAACTGTGGCCAAAGTTTGAGTTGGACCATTTCATTGTAGATTCACATTATGGAATCACAATCGGTATACTGCATGTGAGCAGTAGAGTAATGGTGATTTACTGATGTCACACCTGGTTATCTCTATTTACACCCGGTTTTCTAAGCTGGACATAAAATAAAAAAACATGTGTTCTCATTATTTGTAGAGATAAAAATGTCTATCATGATACCTGACGTGCCCTTTTCTCCCCGTTACGTTCTGAAATGTCTGAAGCGTCTTCTAACGCTTCTCTGTGATCCCGTCCAGACGCCATGTGACAAGCTGACAAAGGCTCCGGCTGCACTTGTCACTTCGACGCCGTTTCTGAGATCAGATTCTAAAACTCTGGATCGCACGAGATCACATCGCTGTATGTCGACACTTGGCCTGGAAACGTCTGTTAACGCCTCTCCTGTGGCTGTACATATTTAAACCTGCCTCTGCTTTTCTTTTTCCCCTCACTCCCTCGCCATCTCTTTACATTGCCTGTACGCGAGTTGAATGAAGAATTCCGACACTTCCATACCTGGATTCAAAGATCTGGTAGAAATGTGAGAAGAATCTGATTCTCGTATGTCCAGACTCGCCAATGTGTCCTGGTGTGAGCGGACGGTGGAAGTTGTGTTAACGGAAGCGGAGCCAACGGACGCCACCTTCCAAGATTTCCCCTCACAGTCTTTCATGGTTCCTCACGCAGGAAGCGGCCCATAGGGAGAGAACGTGGGGAAGAGCGAGAGATAACGATCCACTTCTATGTTTAGCGTCATCACCAGGAAGTGATGTCCTTGGTCTCGTGGATGAGGAAACCATTCTTGTGGTAGCTCATCCTTGACTCCTTGATTCTTACCACGTGCACCAGGCCTATCGTCTTGGTTTCCAACCTTTTCGAGACTAATGAGGAAGCTCGGCTTGAGCTCCGCTTTGCTGCTGGAAACCCGCGGCGCGACATCCCGTCTCTCCCCCTCGCCGACGCCGGGGAAACGAGGTGGGGCTCGCTCTGGAAAAGCCAGATCAATTGCTCAATCTCTGTTGCTCGCTCTCTCTCTTTTTGCTCCTTCATCTGCCTTTGTTCTCGCTCGGTAACATCAAGCATGTGGTTTGAAAGGGGGGAGGAAAAAAAAAAAAATCTTTTTGTGATGATGACGGCCGCATGGCGCAGCCAGGCTGCCTGATCTGACTGACAAGGCCCCGCTGTTCAGGCTAAAAGCTTGACACACACACACACACACACACACAAACACACACACTGAGAGAAATCTGTTCCACGGGCTGCAGGGCCATCTGGCCATAGCACGGGAAAAGGTTGGACGTAGTTGGAGGCGAGGTGCTGGAGCGTTGCGCCGCACTCTCCAAATTTGTACACAGTTCATCTTCTCTGGCCCCGCGCTTTGTTGTTGTCACATGACGCCAGGCCTGCTCTCGTTGCTGGCGAGGAGGGGGGGGGGGGCGAGACAACGGAGCGAGATCCAAGGAACGAGCGGCGACGTATCGGTGCTTCTGTCCTCCGGGCGATAAAGATCTGGAGGAGAGCGAGAGAGCGACGAGAGGGAGCGGGGAGCGATTCCGGAGTGAGAGCAGTGTTACGTGTCACGCGGAGAACAAACAAGAGGGAAATCTGTCTCGCCGCGAGGAGTCTGGCTCTTTGAGAATCTAAAAAGCCCCCAGAGGCAAGGCTTCCACCAAATGAATAGATATCCACTTTCAAAAGGCTCACGCGTGGCGGCAGGCGAGGGACCGGGAGAGAGAGAGAGGGAGAGAGAGGGAGAGAGGGAGGGGAAGATATCGAGGCAGAGGGCAGACGCTATTAAAACTCGGGAGAATGAATTGTTAAATACCTCTATAAAGAAATATAAGACATGGCCCCGTTTTTATGCAGCCGGGGCCGCTCTGCAGGCGGGTGATAAGGTGGTGGCGGCGGCGGCGGCGGGTTGTAGTGTGTGTGTGTGTGTGTGTGTGTGTTTTGAGGAGGGTGGGGTTAAATCAAACCCCCCCCCACCCCGCCCCTCTCTTGCTCCGAACATGAGCATCAATGTTCGCAGAAGAACGACACATTTGGACACCCACAGTGGACACGGCTGCTCCTGTTGAGCATTTCACCCAGTTAACTGAATTTGGATTTGTAGAATCATATGAGATTGTCATGGAAAGCCTTAAAATAAAAGTAATCAGTTATGAATTTGCAGTGTTCAGTCACTCAGTTGCCAGTTTCCTTCATCGTTTCCCTATGGGGCCTTCAAACCTACATAATGCACAGTAAATTAGACCGTTTACCAGTTCTTCATTCTGTCTGGTCCTGCAACACACACATACACACACACACACACACACACACACCCCACAGACATGCACAGACTTCTAGGTCAGGCATCAGCGGAGAAAATTTCCCCGTTGACATTTTGTGTTTCTGGCACAATATTGACTTCAGAGGGAAGGCATCAGGAGAATTGTTGGTGACATTCCACATTACCTTGGAGATAGACGGCGAACTGTTTACGTGTACAAGGAGTTTTGGGGAGGTGGGGGGAGGGTGGACTGATAAAAATGCAGCAAAAATGAGCAGAACAGGCCAGAAATGCATTGGAGATCTTTATCTTTTTTTTTTTTTGCACTTTCTGTGCTTTTCTCATTTTCACTACCGGTCTCATACTAAGAACCTGTTACATCCCATTACTCTTTTACTCTGCTCAGGCAAGTCCATCTTATGTTGTTTTCTTTAGGAAAGCTTTTCTTAAAGTTGCGCAATGCAATTTTCACACATTGGCACCACCAGCAAGAGGTAACTATTTGAAAGACTTAAATACCCAGAAATTTGTGTAATGTGATGTAAATAAACTGCATTCAGGAGACAGTTTTTGCGCTTCATTTTTAATTTGATAAGTGTACATACACAACACCAGAATTTAATTTAGGGAAATAGAGCGACTATACAAGGTCTCAGTAAGTGGGGATGGGTCTCTAATGCAGCCCTGCTTCATAATTTACACTGATAAGACTGAGGTATTATTATATGAAAAAAGGCCAGTACAAAGCAGGGCTGTTTTACTGCTTTGCACTGGCTGTTCTTCCTTTTTTAAAGTATTTTTGCCTTGGGAGCCCAGTCCTCTTTCCACTTTTGACCTTATATTATGACATGAAAATCTCGCCTAGTGCTGCTTTAAATATTTCTAAACAGATGTATCATGAATGCACAGGTTATCACAACGCTGTCCAAATCTTATTCAAACAAGTTCTTCAGTTACAGTACTAACATATCCCACTTTTTACATACTCACTGCACTGCTGCTCCATCCCCAAGAGGCCAAGAGTTTGGGGAATCCAGCGGTACAAATCCAGGAAAGACACAACGGCTTTCCACTTGAGCCACTTACCTGTGACGCATTCCAACCGGAGCTTACATCGGTTACCTTAAATAGATTTTGAACCCCCCCCCCCCCCACCACCAAAAAAAAACATCCCAGATGCAGCTAGCGGAGCAGCGTTAACCTTGTTGCTCATCCAAGAGGAAGCCAGCCAGCCAGCCAGGAGCACGCTTGGCCCTCCTCTTGCTGTGCGGCAGGTTGCCGCGATGTTCCGTCTGACTGTGGAGCGAGATCCTTGGCCCCGTTTTTCTGCCACATTAGGCCCACACTGAAGGTGGCACTGAGCTCGCCCGCTAAACAGAGAGAGAGAGAGAGAGAGAGAGCAGAGTGTGCGTGTGTGTGTTATTATCTGTGTGTCAAGAGGAAAGGACAGGAGAATGGGAAAACAAGAGAGAGAGAATGCAAATACTGACAGATGTTTAAGCTGATGTGGTAAACAGAGAAAGAGGACGGGGCTTATTTGTCGATAGCTCTTTTCTTTTTGTGTCAGACGGGTGTTGTGGGTGGATTATGTTGTTTCCCCACTCCGGCTGACAGGATGAGGAAATGATAGGCTCTGACTCACTGTTGGCTTCTGAGTCCTGGCACATCACTGCCCTCTATCACAAAACAGACTGAGAGAGAGAGGGAGAGAGAAAGAGAGACTTGACAAAGGGGGAGGAGGAGGGATGGCGATGGAAAGGAGAGAGGGCGAAAGGGGCGACGGGAGGGGAGAGGGTGGAGAGAAGGGGGAGGAATGAAAAGCCACGAGCGGGGTCGGAAGAGTTGCATCGAAAGAGACGGGAAGGGAAAGAGGAAGTGAGGGAGAGAGGTGAAGGGGAAGGGAGGAAAGAGGACGAGAGAGTGCGAGGGAAGAACAAAGGGGAGGAGGAGACAGGAGGAGGAGGGAGGGGCAGAGAGCCGGGCAGTGTGCCAGGGTCTATTCCACCTTTGCTCTCCAGGCCTTTCTCAGCTGCCACCTTCTCTCACCTCTGTAATGTCATCAATAAAAGGCCTTTAAGAGGGATGGAGGACTTGACTCCGGGTTCAGATTGTGACCGACACCGGCTGACGCTGCCAAGCCAAGCAGGGTTCTGTTAGAATTAATTGGATGTCACTTTCAGGTACAAGGGACAAGGCAGATTTTTGCACGTTTTTGTAACTCTTGCTTTAACTCCGACTGAAGGATTACATTCTCCTCTATGGGTTGAGGAACTTCTGCAGTGCTTGGGCTGAACAAACCCTTTCAGAACCCAATGGATGAACTCAGAAATACATTGTCATGACGCTAAACCAAGGCTTAGTTCCTGAAAAGTTGATATTGTGGAGATACAAGGTTTTCACCCGATGGCAACAAAATGGAAATTCATCATATGATGATATTAAACACACATGATCCATCCTCAAAAGTATTACTGTTCTTAAAGAGTAACTAAACCCACAAAACCCAAATCTGCATAACATCTGATGGTAAAAAGCTACTGAAATTACATCTGCTATTGGCTGATCTTTGGTACCAGGTGATGTCATCACCTGTTGTACTCTATAGGAGGTGACCTGGCACCAAGAAGGTGACCTGGCACCAAAGATCAGCCAATAGCAGATAGTAATTTCAGTAGCATGATTTTTACCATTAAATGTCAGACTTGACACACATTTGGGTTTGGGGTTGAGTTACTAATCCGTCAGATTCCGTCAGTTTTTCTTGTTTCTGGCGACACCTTTGGCGATAAGAGGTCAATTGATGTTTGCTAGGCACTGGCCCAACAAACCATATTAATAAAGACACTAGACTGTGGCTTGTTATATCTCTTCTATCTTTTTATGTTTATTCTCAACAAAGCACTGTTGTTGCTTTTGACTGTTGATCTTTAGAACAGCAAATGTAAAAGCTTTCATGAACTGGGTATAGGTTGAATCACTATTGTACGGTCTCAGTTGGTGATAGAGAGTAGCAGAACAGACACTTGCCTCACTTTCATTCAAGCAATCATTTTGTCAGAGGAGGTGTCACTTTTTGAAAAAATCTTGTTGTGGAGTGAATCTAGGCCTATTATCAATGCACCAGTCCAGACCAGTACAGTTTGGTTTCATCAGCGTTGTGGACTTCTGACATACTAGACTGCCATGCCACATCAGGTGAGCTTCCCTGATGCATTCAGGCTGCCAGAGACCTACGTCATTCTTGCTTGTTACCTGCCGTACAGCTGCGAGGAGCAGATAGCTTGGTGAGCACCTCGGGGGGCTCCTGAAATAAAGCGACGCCACACCGGTGTGCGTTGGAAGTGCCAACGCTCATTTGGTGTGTTTCAGTGTCTTCTCACCGTCTCACCTTTCTGTCACCTGTCACCTGAACTGTAACACTGTAAATGCGGCAAATGAGTCTGAATTCAGTCCCACTGTGGAGTATGAACACATGCCTACTGCTGTCATAGCTCCAGAAAACTCTGTTTCTCTATTCTATTCTCAAAAAACCCTGCAGGCTAGCACTAGTGTCACAGCAGCCACACATGCACATACACACACTGTTACACACACACACACACACGCACACACACACGCACCACCCACCACCACCACAAGCTGTGAGCACCCCGAACACCGGTTCCAACTGTGAGAGAATTTCACAGCCCCGACGAGGGCTATAAAGTGCAATATGCTCGCTAATTCAGTTGCTCTCTCTCTCTTTCCTTCCCCTCCTCCCTCTCTCTCTCTCTCTCCATCTCACTCGCTCTATGCGTCCGTCATTGTGGCATCTGTTAACGTCCTCTTAGCTATCAGGGGGCTCAATCTGTCCAAAAGGCCCACTGGCTGCCACTCTGTCGCCCTCTCCTCGTGATCCATTGATGCTCCGCTGTTGGCACGAGGGCCACTTGGAGACTAAGCCCATGATTACCACTAGAATAAAGAGCATTAAGGGGGGGGAGGGGTGTGAAAGCGATGCGCGCGGCTTGGCAACATCTGCTGAACAGTGTGGGACTGATGGGTGACCGGTGAGCAGTGCCGGTTTGGATGGAGGGACGGATGGAGCGATGTGTACTGTAGGTGGGATAAATGAATGGAAGGACAGAGGAGGGGAGGAGATGAGTATTCCCCATCCCAAGTAAATATATTGTAAGCTTGCATCCTAAGTTTTGACTGACTAAACAAGATGATCGTCCACTTCTCCGGGGTGGCTTCCCAGCAGCAGGGAAGCCACCGCTGCTGAGTGAATGTATAGGGAGCAGTAAAGAGGGATGAAGGGAAAGAAGGATGAGACGAGGCAGAGAGAGTGTGGAATAGTTGGCAGGGGGGGATGGATGGAGGGAATGATGGCAGGGTGGCTTAGGAGAAAGATGAAGAGCCGATCAGAGGCTATGATATATATCTGTGGGGCACATCAACAAGTGCCGATAAATGAGTCTTGCCTATTCATTAAGGTGCACTGGACAAATGGCCTGAAGTAGGGAAAAAATCTGTTTTCCGTTTTTGGTGGTACAGATTAGGGCTGGTAGGTAGGCTGAATTTAAGCTATAACAGTATGAATCCACATAAAGGTATGCATTTTCATGATTGATGTTGATAACAATAACAATTGTATTATTTCATTCAATAAGGATGCCACGTCACAGAATATTTTGTACTGGACAAAACACAAGAAACATATTTTACACATATTGTGAAATATCATTATACTGTCAAAAAGTGACAGAAAATGACATAATATGATATTTTGGCTACTTCAGCCAGTCCTGTGCAGAGGCATCCTGTTGTTTGGCTTTTTGTGTGTGTATTTATTTTGAATTGTGGATTGAATTCAGATTAATAACAATATCTTGTATGCGTGCATTCATTCATGTGATTATTTAATCATCCAAAGTTCATTTGAACTGCTCAGTCTCTCACCTTTGACTGGCCATGTACTGAACTGTAAACCGGGTCCTTGACAGTTAACATCATGACATAAATTATCCTAAAAGTTTTTGCTCAACTTTGTTCAACTTTCCCATTAGGCGATGAGAACATAGACACCAACATCATCCATGTGTCCCCAGTAGATCATCGGCTCCAGTGCTCCATGCTAACACTTTAGCAGACAGTGTTGAGTGATAATAGGCGACTAGCATTATCTCAAAAGTGAGAAAATGAGAACTTGTAGAAGCTCTAAAGCTAAATGGTAGGCTAAATACTCTTAAATGATTTGTGGCTAGGTTTGTGTGGGAGATTGGTACATTTTACACAAAACATGAAAAAAATTTGAAAAATAGTGTGCAGGACTACTTTACCTGTTTCCATAGGAAGTCAATGTGGTGGTTGATGCACAGTGGATGAATACGTGGTTGCTCACCTGAAATAGTTGGAAAAATAAACCTGGCTAGATCAGCTATATTGTGTTAATATTTCATTTTTAAAATGTATGAATCTACAGACCATATATTAAAAACCACTAACAACTTTTTATCATTAAAAGGTCAGTCTTTTTACTTTAAATAATGCTAGTCGCCCACTATCACTCAACATAGTGTCTGCTAAAGTGTTAGCATGGAGCACCGGAGCCGAAGATCTACTGGGGACACATGGATGATTTTGGTGTCTATGTTCTCCCAAAAACTGGGCATAATCCTTTAACAGTTTAGAAAAAAATGGAATCTACACGTCAGTCTCCATGGATTGTGTAACCAGTGGAAATTAAGGGAGCGCTTGTGTTTTTCAGGACTTTGCCGATTCAATATTCCACTTGGTGAGGGAGAAGTACTGGTCGCTGGTGGGCGGCTGCAGTCCCGCGCACGCTCGACACAAATCCCTGGCAGGCATCGTAATGACCCGAGGTATGGCAAGTTTCATTGACTTTTATATATCACTGTGAATTATTGAAGTGGTGCAATATAGAGTGTGAGGTGGGGAGGGGGAGGGGACGGAGGGAGGGAGGTAAAAGAGAGTCAGAGAGAGAGAGAGCGGGAAATGGGAAGGGGAAGGAATCCTAGATTGAGAGAGAAATGATAAATCGAGGGGAGGGAGGGAGGGAGAGGGAAGGAAGAAAAACAGAGAGGGAGAGATATGCCACTCCATGCCGTACCTTGCGCTCCTGCAGGAGAGTATATACCCTCCTGATGAATTATTGACTATGCCGAGTCTCTGATGAGAATGAGACATGGTTGTGAGTGTCAGTCATCCCGCTGCATGCTGGACTTGCTCAGGCGGCTTTGACAGGAGTTCCAGATGCCACAGTGGGAATCTTAACTAGATCAGCTTAAAACTTAATCTGAAACCTGACTGAGTGACACACTGAAGGAACAGCCATGGGAGAGGGGGGGTTCACACTGCGGCTCTGCTCCAGCATGAAGAGCATGAAACAGTCAGGCATTACTGGAGATTGTATTGGTTTATGCTCATTGCAGATGTGTGTCGATGTTATATATATATATCAGGTGGTAATGACAAAGACACACACACAGACAGACATGCACACGCTGACAGAGGCACATACAAATGGGCGGCCATGCATGTATACATGAGCTCACACTTATACACACACATACACACACAAACATACACAGGCCCATGCATATAGGTGCTCACACATACACATATGTATGTATGTATGAGCACACACACACACACACACACACACAGGCCCACTTATAAATGTGCATAAGCACACATTTACACATACACATATGTATGAGTGCGCACACACACACACACACACACACACAGACACTGTCACACGCATACATATACAAAACGTGCAGCGGCCACAATCATACACTCATATACACTTGCAAATGTGCACACACTCTCTCTCTCACACACACACACACACACACATATGGGTGCTGACACATACACATACATATAGAAAAGGTGCACATACTCCCATGTACACACACAAGCGGCCACAAACATGCACTCACACACACACACACAGGCCCACACATATGGCCGCTGATACATGCATATATATACAAAACGTGCACACAAGCGCCCCCACAAATATACCCTTAGACACACACACCTGCAAATGTACACACACTCTGACACCCACACACTCTCTCACACACACACACACACACACACAAGAGCGTTATCTCCCTGTGTGGCTGCAGGCTGTGGGGGGAGCAGGGGTCAGTGAGGAGGGATCGGTATCTCTGCTGTCTTTGGAGAGCAGCAGCTCATCAATTTAGACTTCAGTGAGACGGGCGCTCGCCCTGACCTAATCCAATCCCTCTCCTCTCCTCTGCCGCCCAGTAATTGCTTCTGTTTGTTTATTAATAGCAGGCGTTATCTTCAAAGATCCAGACGTAGGGCTGCCCAAGTATTCACAGTGTGGCGGCGGCGGCCGGCACCCATGCAGTCAGACACCGAACTTGACAGGAACACTGGGGAGTCCTGTTCTGCTCTCCCCCTCTCTCTCTCTCTCTCTCTCTCTCTCTCTCTCTCTCTCTCTTTGTCTCTCTCTGCCTCAGGAATATTAATCGGGGGTCCGGCTTTGAACCGGAGACAGACAGCGACCCCCCCCTCCCCGCCCCACCGCCCCTCCACCCCTCCACCCCTCGTCCCGTCGAGACAGTTTAGCCCCAACCTGGGCGAGATTAGCCCCACCAGCCGGGCTGCGAGTTGTGAGGCGGACGCCAAAGCCGAACCCCCGCCCGGCGCACGCTGTCAGATGGCGTGGAAAATCTCATTTGAATCGATCTGCGATAGCGTCAGGGCGTCTGGAGATGGTAAACAGCGTTCAGATGTGCTCGGAGACATGAAGAATCAGGAGCGGCCCGCGTGACAAAACGCCAAAGAGCTCCGTGTTTTTTTTTTGTTTTTTTTTATTCGTTCGAAGTTTTCTTGCGAGGCTGCTTTATTGAGAAGCGGGGAGAAATACCACAGGGACTCAAAGGAAGAGATGAGAGCGAAAAGGGTTTCAAACAAGTTGATTACAAATGACGGTTAAGCTATGGTTCTTAAGTCTGGATATCCGTTTTTCAAAGAGGGATTTTCCTTTACTCGTTATCTGTTTTTTTCCGGGGCCCCCGCCGCAAAAAATTTCGACGTTCAATAATCACATCCGGCGACAAAACCCGCTCGCTAAGAGAGAAAAAAATTATCAGAGATGTGCCCAGGGTGTGCTGCGGCAGAAAGAGATTTGAGAGCTTCAGTAGCATTTCACAAAGACAACCTTATATGTTCAGAGCTGCTTGACTGTTAAAGCTAATAAACATTCAACAGGGTGCATTCTCTACTCTTGCCAAGTTGTTTTTTTGTTTTTTTTTTGGATAGTGCAGAGCATTTTCAGAGATTTTCTGCGATTCAAGCGACACACGTTGGCTGATATCCGCTTAAAGTATACATGAAACGTTTTATTATTCAGCTAAATGGCATATAAATGAGTTGACGAAAGGTTGACCTTGGGAGCTCATTCTGCTTCAAGAAAAAAAAAACGTTTTAATGTCGGCTTTATGGTGCTCAGATATAATGAGTCGCTTATCAGGAAACATATTCCTCACTGTTTTATAACCATAAAGAGCAAAGAAATGCAGGTAATAGATTTGCAGCGAGGTTGTCTTGTGTAATTATAGATCATTGTAAAGTTCATGGTCATGCCATTTACATAGATCCTCTGTTTGAAATATGAATCAGGCTCCCTCACAATGATTCCTTATGATGATTGCTGGATAAAAGCACTCGCACCAATTGGTCTTTTCAGATGAAAATCACTTAGGAAATACATGCTTGTTGGCTATTTTTCAGTTTTATCCCTAATGTCTCCTAGATATTTGCTTCAGTTGATCATCAGTCTTCTGGATTGGCTAGGCCAGATGTTATACAACCTTGTATTTGGTTCAGGACTCTCTGTGTTTCCTTGGCTTTCTTCTTCTTCTTCTACATTATTCGTTACTCATCACTCATTTCAAAAGCTCTATTGTTACTTAACTTATTAATTCCCTGGGAGCAGTAATTCATTACACTATTACTTTACCGTTACAGCCCTAAAATTGTGGATTGCTTGGGATGGAAGTGGGCTATCACTCTTAGATAATTCAACTTTATTCTGATATTTAGAGGGGCTGACAATCAAATGAACCACTTATTTGTTTTATTGGTAACTGTAATACGATTACTGAAATTGAAATAGCAACTTGTTACACTACCTGTTACTGGGAAAAGGAGTAATTTTACTCTGAACCCCACTACACCACACTCTGCTCTCCCAGGAAGGGACCAGCCCCTTGACTCGGCAGCCAGGCCCCCCCCCCCCCTTAAGTGGAATGTAAATTCAGGTGAGGCCGTCTCAACAAACGGCGTAAATGACTGGCTCCCACACTGCTGCAGCGCTGTGTAATGTAGTGTGATGTGGCCTGGTGGCAAGAGGCCATTTTGCCAACATGCAGACAGAGCGTTGTGGGGTGGAAGTAATGCCCCATTAGCCTTAGAGCAGAAATGCAGAGGGGATGCATATACAGTAGCTGTTTGATAAATGTGTTGACTTGCATTCTGACTAAATCTAGATAGATACATAGATACATACATACATACATTATTAGGCAAAGATAGATAGTTCTACTAAGAATATTAGTAAATGCATTAAAATATGAGATATAAGTTAGATACAAAGAGAGCCATATGAAGACTATTTCAAATATCTTTTCATTTCAGTCCCCATCTTTTTGAAGCTGATCTTTGGAAATGACAAAAATGTGTGACAGCATAGGCCAATGCATGGGAGATCTTTGTAAATATGCATTAAGATAAATCAAAAGCAGTTGTTCCCAGCAAAAAAAAAAAAAAAAATCCAAGGCATCATTGCATACTTCCCATGCATCCCATGCCTATTCTGACTCAGCTGTTACCTACATCCAAAGAGCACATGTCCATTCAACATTAAGGATCAAATGCAGCGCTCTTCCCTTCTGTTTTTGGACAAAAAAAAAAATTGACATTTCCCTGTTGTTTTGGTTCTCAGAGCAGACCAAGCCTGTACAGTCTCAAGGTTCAGTCTCTGGTTTGTTAGAGGAGTCATGGTATTTTTTTTTTAATGTTTTTTTCCTCCTGGGTTGCTATAGTGAGGGGACGTGTGCTGTCAGTGGCCGTCGACAGCACTGTGTATTGGACGGTACTGTGCGGTTGCCATAGTGAGTCGACATGCGGTCTGGGTCTGTGATGTATATGCTTTTTGACAGCGCCGTTATCCCGGGGTGTGACACCCTCGAAACACCAGTAATCAACAGATGTGTTTGTGTGTGAAGAGTGCCTCGGGCCTTTGACTGTACGCTACCTCCTTCCCTTTGACCCTCTCTCTCTCTGTGTTTCCGCGATGCAGCTGATTATTCCTGGTTTAAAAACAGCACAGCCTGTGGGGCTCTCTATCTATCTCTATGTCCCTCCCTTCTCACTTCTCTCTCTCTCTCTCTCTCTCGCTCGCTCTCTCTCTCTCTTTCATTCATCTCTCCTCCTCCCCTCTTCTCTCCTGCAAACTGAAGGGAACCTCAGTGCCAATTTCATGGCAGGGTAGCGAGCAGCGCGGCAGAAATTATCCACTGCAAAATTGATCTAAACAATCGCAAAGTGGAACAGCAAGGAAAAGCAGGAGAATGAAATTGGGAGATTCTGTTGCCTTTTTGAACTTGCTTTATCACTGGGGAGGAGTGGTGGTGCATTGCTTACAGGCAATGTTGGTGGTGTGACTCATGATATAGAGATTCTTTATCATACTGTACTAGCAGGTCCTAAATATTCTATGTTTTCTCACTGTTACACATTTAGAGGCATTATAGAGAATGCTGAATAGTTTCCAAACCTCCTCCATCACCAACATTTTTAAATGGTGTTGTTTTATCAATTGTATTTTCTGCACTTGGGAAATGTCGCTGAATATCACCAAAGGGATTGAATGATGAGATTCTATGGCATTTAATGCTATAAATGGTTCTTGACTGTGTGTTTATGTTGTATATTGCAGGATTTCTTGCGATTGAATGATGTATGGTAATGTATATATTGTGTGTGATTACAGTATTAAGTATTAATAGACATTATTATCTAACCATTGACGCACCTTCCACCGTAGTCGAGTAGCGAGTGCAATGATATCTGTAAACAGCCATTCCAGACTTAACTTCTATAACTGGTACTGTAGCTTTTAAAGGAATATCTTCAGCTCGTAATGGTCCATCAAAGAATTTGCAAGAACCAAGCCGAAAATGTATAATCTGTTAAAACATGTTGGAACATTTTGTGTGGAAAGAAGAGAAATCCATGGCACTCCAGAAATGTGTCAAAAAGCCTTGAAAAGCTCCACATGATTACCAGGGGAGCACCCCACCCAACCAGTCTTTAACGTTAGAAGCTCAGAAGCATTCCAGCCTTCCATCTGTTTTCTAAATAATTTTCACTCAGAAGTAACTAAGTACAGCTTTTAGTGAGCTATTCTTCTTCTATGACTTAATTCAGTCTGGAAACAAATGTCAGCATCTTGAAACAAGGATAAATAAGGCAGATCACTCCACTATTATCAAGAAAATGGCACTTGATGCAAGACAATTCAAACTGATTTGCATTGGAAACAAGTAAAATAGTCTTACCCTGTTGGCAGAAGAAATATGATCTTACAACTCCACACTAGATCAGATTTGTTAAAGTGATAACCCGCAAGATTCTTGTTTTTCTTGAATTTGGCGACACATTTGGTGATAAGTGGGCATTGCTTTGGTGTGTGGAACAGCAAATGTTAAAGCTGTCATGAACTGGCTATAGGTTGAATCGCTGTTGTGCAGTATCCATCGGCGATAGAGAGTAGCTGAACAGACATTGACAATATTGAAAAAAGTTGTGGATTATTACTTTCACATGGCTAGTATTTGCAGTATTTTTCTCGACAAGTAGCCCAAATAAAGTAGCAATAGTTCTACTTGAGCAACAGTTGGACTCTTTGCGCCTCTTCGTCCCACTTTCCTCTCCTTTTTCTATCCATTCTCTTCCTTAACTGCCCACACACACACACACACACACGCCACACACACCCCTCCCCCCCCCGTCAGTGGAGGTGTCAGGACTCTGCCGCCGCGGTGCCATCTGGGCCGAGGCTGATAAAGGCTCATGTGCCGGGCCGGCGGCGCCCGCAGGTCTGCCAGGAGCCAGCGAAGCCTGACTTTTCAGAGGCGATGGGAGAGATTTGCGGCGGCCGAGGCAAAGGGATGGCATGCCGTTAAGCGGGCTGAGCCAGCCTCCCCCACCCCCCCACCCCTCCAACCTCCCCCCCCTCCCCCGCACCACCTCTGTCTATCTGTCAGTCAGTCAGTCAGTCTCTCCCATGGCCCTGATACCGGCCTGAATCCTCACAGAGCAAAGCAGCGCCCTCTTCCTCAAACGAAAACCAGCAGCGGGGGAGGGAGGGAGGGAGGGAGGGGGGATGGGGTTTTGTGATCCGTGTCGTCTGTCAGATTGACTTTTTTTATCCCGTTTTCCCTCATATGTTTTGTTTTCCTTTGCGCGAGCGGATGGGAACTCGCCCGCCTCGTCAGATCAAGTTACGGACGTGGCCACCCTCACTTTTAAATCCCTGTCTTCCCATCCAGCTATTCCTGCTTGAGCATGTCGTTTGGTTTCAATTTGTTTGACTAATTTCACACCGCCTGGCTCGGCATTTAACACTTAAGCAAGTCGATCGTATGACACACTGCTCTGGTGACGAGTTTGGCTTGAAGTCGGCTTGAGTGACGTCACGCACCACCTTTGGCTGTTAAGTGGCTTGCAAGTCAGCATGGAACCAGTGTATGCAGTGTTATAGTTTAACAGTCTGTGTTTTAACTCATTTATGAGTTATGGCATTGCTGCTATTTTAGCAAACCAGTTGAAAGTGCAGGTACTGCAGGCAAAAGATGATAAAATAAGTCACTATATCTTATCAAAGACTTATCTTTTTTGTACTTCATTTTATTCAATGCTAAAAAAAAATACTTTCCCAGTCCTACTTTTTACATATTTGCGATATAATGCTCCCAGCTCCCCTCTAGAAGAATTATTTAAAAAATCCTGCAGCACTAATGCAAAATAGATGGGGTTGCTGGGAGGACTTCTACCGTGGCTATTGCTGTGTATGATTTTTCATGTGCACCCAGATGATCTATTCATGTCCTCTTCCAATATGTTCAAGCACAAAAATCACAAGGCCATCATGAATTCTGTTCTTTACCTAGCCCACATAAATATACTAGAGACACAGAAATATTTGTTTGATTTATTGTCTGGGCAATCTTTCACTTTTGACCTCCTTACCATCAATGTAAATTGCAGTGTGAATGTCTGTGTGTTGTAGTACTTCTATTCTTGTGAGTAAAAAATGAATGAATGAAAAAGAACAGAAAGATGGGTCTAGGTTTAGGGTTAAGGTTAGGATTAGGTTTAGGTTAGGGTTAGGATTAGGGTTAGTCTGGATGGAAGGTCCTCACAAGTGTGTGTGTGTTACTGTTCAACAGGTCTGGACCTGAGGCACGCCCAGGTCGTGGCGTTATCCACGGGCACCAAGTGTATCAACGGGGAGTACCTGAGTGACCAGGGACAAGTGGTGAACGACTGTCATGCTGAGGTCACCACCCGGAGAGCCCTGCTACGCTTCCTCTACTCTCAACTCGAGCTCTTCTTGAGGTAATGGATCTACCTTCTGCTGTATCTCATGCCCAAGCTCTTCTTGAACGGCAGGTTTAAGCCGTGTTCATGAAACTCATACAGCCATCGTGATGTGATACTGAAATGAGAAAACATGAATGGTGGATTCTTTAAATTAGTTGTACCTTAAATAATTAAAGGACTATGTTGATTTTTGGGAGTTTGGCCCATTGGTCACCTTGCCCAATATCTGACAAGAGGATTGGCACCAAAATCATCTGTGTGTGTCTGGTAGATAGTTCTGTCTGGTGTGCATGCTAACGCTTTAGCTTATAGTATGTTAAATAATTGTAGGTGACTAGCATTATCCAAATCTGAAGGTAGACATTTTAGTAATCCAACGTTGGTATTGGTTTTCATTCTTTGGCGTATAGATTTATAACTTTTGAAAACAAAATGTCAACCTTCATTATTAAGTCCATTACTAATCAACAGCGCAAAAACTTTAGCTGTCTGGCTAACTTCACTCACTTCCAAGTTACCTTCAAAGTCTCATGGGAAGGGAGATGTTTTGCCATTGAAAGTAGTTCCAAAGAATGCATTTTTTGGCAAATGTTATGTCTGTTTTACCAATCCACTAAACAAGCCTAGCAGTTTTAGACATTAAAATAAAATAAAGCTGCTACAAGTTATCATTTTCCCACTTTTGGGATAACTCTAGCTGCTTATGTTTAGTTAACATAGTGTATGCTAAAGTGTTAGCATGAGCACTGGGCAGAGCTATCTACCAGAGACACAGAGATGATTTTGTTGCCAAATCCTCTTGTCACATATTGGGTAAGGAGACCAATGGGCTAAACAATGCAATATGAGACTGGTGTGGTCTCATATTGTGTGAGCTGAGATTTGAATCTACAGCCATATGGCTCTGTAAGTCTAAGTTGGTGCTGATGATCACTATAATGCATGTCAACATAAGTAGCTGAGAAGAGCAGGCTGTTTCTAATGTGCTCTTGGCTTTTTTTAGACTTGTTTCCAAGGTGCCTCCAGCAATTACATCAAAATGCATTACACTACATTATGGATTACAGTATGGTTAATAAATATCTCTAACTTGTGGCTTGTTGTCGTGACCTAACATTACAGTGCCAAAAAAATGTTCTCTCTAATAAGCTCCATGGAAACAGCAGTGCTTTGTTCACCAGAGACTTTTCAATAATCAATAAGCCATATGTGCGCTGTTTTCCCCAGCTAACTAAACATACTGTCACACACTCAACTGTTTCAATTCAGGGTCTCAGTGGTCGATTTGTTTTTATCACTTTTTTAACTGTATCTACTTTGTGTGCCTTTGGGACCGGTGCAATGTGCTCTTGTGCACACCGGCTCTCACCAGGATTTCTACCTGTATCAAGAGACAGTCTTGACTAATTTTGACTCCTGACTGCCGCCATTGCATAAGCATTTATTATGTTTCTGAGCTCCCCGAGGAACTCAACAGCAAGGCTGATTCATCAGATTAGTGGCTAGAAGTCTAGATCCTTGAATGTCATATTTGCATACACAGCACTGACTTTTTGTCTTAGCACAATGCTGGGTGGCAGGTACGGAGACTTTGCGGCCGAGTAAAATGGCTAATGGGGAAGATAACTCATAATGAAATGACCAAACAAAATGCCAGAACTGCCATATTTATACTCACTGAAAGGACATGGGAGACAGAGAAGAGGTTATATAAAGAGTGCAGGCGTGCTTTGCATTGTGATGCATAGGTTGGGCATACTGCAAGGTGCGTGTATGTGTGTGTGTGTGTGTGTGTGTGTGTAATGAAAGCCTCATTCCCACTCACAGCCTCCGAGGCTATGACCCAGCTGGCTGTGTGTATCTATGAGTGCTTTCAGGTGACCTAATGTGCCCTCTGGCGGCATAATGGACGTCCTCAGCTCTTGGCAACAATGGCTGAGAAGTGAGAACAGCGAGATAGCTTTTCTAAACGTATGACCCGGCCATCTCAATGGAGTTAACCATAGCCCACATGGTTAATTTCTGTGCTGTTTTTGACTGGGAACTGAGGATTTTGCCACTGATACAGCCGACTGCTTATTGTGTTTAGTGCAGCTAACTAGTATCTGGTCATAGCATCTTTGTCTTGTTGTAAACACATATGATTTGCACAAGAGCTAATGCTACATAGCTAGTAGCTAACGTTAGTGGTGGCTAGTCGTGTGGTAACATTAGTGGCTTAAATTAGCTTGCTGGTTCATTAGCTAGCTAACAAAGCTAAAAATAACCGTTTGTTCAGGTTAACTGTTCTCAAGCAACAACTTAGAGTGTTTTGGAGTAGAGACTAGAGCTAAAGACAGTTTACTGTGTCACAGCTAAATTTGGAAACAAATACTTAACAGACTGTTCACTTAAATGCTACTGAATGGATCTACACCCACACTACACTCTTTTTTTTTTTTTTTTTTTTTACATATGTGTCTTTTTCTGGCCCTGTTGTGCTATATTTAGTCATTAGCACACAGGCAATTCTCCACTGGACCTCCATGATGGCACCAGCTGCAGTTGCTAGGAGATTTGTGATGCAACTGCCAAGCCTCTGTAGACCAGCAGGTTAAAGCAGTGCAGCTCGCCCCCCCCCGTTTTCCCCCTGGGACCCGCGGGCCGGCCTCCCAGCCTGAGTAATGTCCAGCGCTCTGTCTGACAGCAGCAGAATGGACCCTGCTCCGTGTTCATCTCTCTCCATCTATCCCTCACTTCATCATTGGAAAAGGAAAGTGGAAAAGTAGCTTCCTCCGTTCGCTCCGCTGTGATGAATGGTGCTCTCTTTCTCATCTTGTTGTTTCCTCCCCCCCCCCCCCTCCTTTTCTCTTTCTCTCTCTCCCTCCCGAAGTAAAAGGCCAGGAGACTGGGAGGAGTCGATATTCGTGCGGCACAAGGAGTGCGGCTACAGGTTGCGAGACAACGTCCATTTCCACATGTACATCAGCACCTCGCCGTGCGGGGACGGCAGGCTCAACTCGCCCTACGAAATCACCACAGACCGTAAGACACCAGGCCTTCCTCTCCTTTTTTTTTTTTCTTAGTTTTATAACACTTTAATAACCCTTTTCTCTCTTTTTTTAAAGATTAGATTAGATTAGATGAAACCTGTTGCAGCAGCAAATAGTAGGACACAGCTAAGAAAAAATATAAAAAAGAAAAGAGCCAGTTGGGGGAATTAAACATGACGCAACAGACACAGCAGAACCTAAAAGCAAAAGTGAAAAAAATACAGATAATAAATAAAAGAAATCTAAATACATAAATAGCTAAATAGCTACATAAATAAATAAAATAGTAGGAATATTTATTTTTTAGGCATGGAAAAATATGAAAATAGACAAATTTAAAGCATATTTGCAGGGTGTGCAAAGTGGAACACACGGAGACAAAGAAAAAATATTTATAATATGAAAATATATGAAAATACAGAAATTAATTCACTCTCTCTCACTATCCCTCTCTCTCTCTCGGTCATCCCCCAGTGTTAACCTAGGTTTATAGAGTGATCATTTTCTCTGGCAGATATTCCATTTTTTATTTTTTTATTTTTTCTTCTCCCCAGACACTGTCAAGAGGCTGGCATCCTTTTCATGTCACATTACGTCTTCGGGTCTCTTTCAGCCGCGCCGTGCTGACTAGATGACATTTTAGTGCTTACCCGCCGAAAATAAAATGTAGATTCATTTCGACGGTTTTGCCCGGCGTTTTTCTCCGTGCGACTTAACGCGGTTAGAAATGTAATCTACATTGCAGGTTTTCCGTCAATAAAATGTATACGTTTCATCGTTTCACCGCGGCTGCATCATTCAGTCGATGATGAGGTGTTCATGAAACCAGTGGGGGGGGGGGGGGAGGGGGTGCTGACATCGGGACAGGCTTTGAGCTTTGAACTCGACTTTTCTCGGTCATTAAACCTTTTTAAATGTTCCGCAGTGCGCTTTCGCAGATTAGGAAATTACTTATTACCTTTTTTTTCCCTCACTTTCGGAGCTGGAAGTCGAGGCTTAAAGTTTTTTTTCGCTCGTCACATCAGCCAAAGCAACAGGGAGGGAGTAAGAGAGAGAAAGGAAAGGGGGTGACAAGGAAGGAGAGTTATTAAGTTCTAATATGAAATCTATCAACACTGGATCGCAATATTGGAGGGATATAGTGTTATTTACAGAGAGCGGGAAAAGAGAAAAACATCTGTAACCAATGCACTTTTTTGTTATTGGTCTTTTTTACTCATTTAATATTTAAATTTGTCCTCTTTTTGCATTCTAAGCCTCTGTTTGGGCATTCTCCTTTTTTCCTAATAGCGTGTAGATTCTGTTTCTTCTGCTGATACAATGCAGTCTATTCATATGTATACTCTATATTGAATTAAGGGAACAGTATTAGCTTCCCTCCCACAGCCCAGACTTTCCCTCACAGCCAGCAACAATCTGGTAAAAAGCCTCCTTCATTAACAATTAGGCAGCCAACGGTCCCAATATAATCAGATGTAACTTCTTAAAAGAAGCTATTTGCTTCAATTAAATTATCTTTTCATTTAGCAGGAGTGTGGTGATATTTTTTCCTTCACCGCAAATTAAGGGATTGATGAATAGATTAATGCAGCTGTCTGAATGGAAGCACACTCTCGCCGGACAAGTAATAATTCAGCGCAGCATGCTGGAATTGCAGCTATCACCTTATTACTACAGAAATTATTAAAGTGTTATTGCTTGTCAGCTGATCGTGACATTGGGTAATCCTTTAAATTACAGGCAGCTAATTACACATGAGCACCACTAATTAGTAGCTAAGAGGATCCCTAATTGCACAATCACCAACAATAACTAGTACATAAAGGGAGTGATATGTAAGGGATAATGATACATATTTTTATATATATATATTTTGCGATAATGACTGGCTCCCTGTACATTATCCTGCTTATTGCATTGCAGGACCAAAGACATTAATCATTTGACACAAAATATTGACTTTATTACAAGCTACAGTAATTTACAAGCTTCTGCCAAGAAGTAGCCCAGCAGGAATGAACCATAGAAACACAGCAATGATGATTGGATGTGAAACAGCATGTGATAACTGACCTCAGGAAGCATTCACTGGCCAATCAGAATTGAGTATCCAACAAAGCCGTGTAATATTAGGAATGACATGACATACTGTGATGGGACCCGTGAATGTGTTGTGTTGGCAGTGCACAGCAGCAGACACCTCATGAGGAAGCACCACAGCCACCTGCGGACCAAGATCGAGTCGGGCGAGGGGACGGTCCCGGTGCGATGCCGGGGGCCCGTCCAGACCTGGGACGGCGTCCTGCAGGGCGAGCAGCTCATCACCATGTCCTGCACCGACAAGATCACCAGGTCAGCGCTTGTAGGCATCGCCGGGGAGGGGGGAGGGGGGAGGGGGTGAAGACTATCTGGTTGTACGTACGCACTTACTGTTACTGTTTGTCAAGGTGATGTAGTTTCGCTCAAAATCAAAGTCCCCCCCCCTTTCATTCTACCTTTATTCCACTTGCTTTTGTTATCTGTCCCCTGGGTGAGAACTAAATTAGGCAAAAGCGCTTCTCCATGTATGCATTCTGCTCCCTCTTCATCGAACTTTCTGCAAACTGATTTAAAGCCGAGCGAGCCGGTCTCTCTTGGTGAGTTTAAACTGATAATCTAATCTGGTTATGCCAGATAAGGCGCTGCTCTTGCTTTGTTTTCTCGAGATTAAAATAGGTTTGGCCTGCAGGTTTGATATTGGACTATTGTTGTTTGGAGCGCTCTTACAGAAAATTAAACTTTGTTCTCTCTTTTATGCAATTTTGACTGTATTCAGACTTGATACATTGTTGTGTGCTGTTGGTCTGCAGCTTTTGTGTTTGTGTCGATGCTGCTTTATTGACCAGGTCTCCCTGGAAAAAGTGGTTCTTAATCTCAGTGGGACTAACCTGGTTAAATAAAGGTTAAATAAAATAAATGATCTGTTCCTCTTGTAGCTATCCACTCCATAGCCTTATGTGCCACTGATAGTCTCAGGTAGATCAAAGAGAACAAGGAAGTCAGAGGAGTTCAACATCACGTTTCTAACAATGCTGAAGCCCTTTAAGGTCACGGTCAAGGATTCATTTTTTAGCGGTATATACTGCATGGTTGTGTTGACTGATTGTGAAAATATCCTGGTGGATGGACACAGCATACCTTTGCATGGACACATGGAAAACCAGAGACGGAGATATGATGAACACAATACATCCCAGCATGTAAGATGAACTGATGTGCTGAGGGAGAGCAATAGTCTTTCACTCAAGAGGTCTCTCTCCCCCAGGTTTGTTAAAGAAGAGAGGGAAAAGGTCAAACATTGATGGAAGGGTTAACTTTATTAGAAGATTAGCTTCCTTATGAAAAGGAGAGATCTCTGGTTAAATAAAGCATTTTAAAAGGTGCTTTATGAGCCAGGGAAAGGTTTGTCTGATATTTACCTTTGTGCGTCTGAGAGATTGTGTGTGTGTGTATGTGTGTGTTGGGGGGTGTTGGAATGGGACAGCCACGCTATATGCCAATTCTTTTGTCATCAGGCTGTTGACTATTGATTTCCCATATGTGCCTTGAACGGCTAATCCCATTCTAATGAATTAGTGTAGTAATCACGTCATTGTTTTAATCCCCAAATCTGTAGGCCTGACTCCCTTCCAGCTAACATATTAGTCATACGACCCTTTGGTCTGGCTTAGATTTCCCTTTTCTCACCACACAGCAGCAACAAATTGACTGGATAACAAAACATGGTGTAGCTAGTTTAGCTTGATGCTAACAGTGTGAAAACTGTTGTACCAGATCTGTGACAACAAAAGGGATTAAGCTACCTTAGCATTTTGAATGTTAGTTTTATTGTTCCTTACCAGATACATGTGACAATGTGAGAAGAAGATTTCTATATTGGCATTTCAGTTAAAACAAAAAAAAAAGTAGGACTGCTTGTTTCCCTTATTGAAATCAATGGGATGACATTTGTAGCATATATGCTAACTCTTTGCGCGCATGCTAGCTCAGTAGCGGCTGAGCGGCTATCCATTGGCTTCACTGTTGAGTTCTATCCATGCTAACAAATTAGAATGTAGCAAGGACAAATGGTGATTTTTTTTTATGAAATGACAAGAGTCTAGCAGAGAAAAACAACAATTATGGTTCAATCTACACATTTGTATAAGTAGACCAACTGAACAAGCAGTTTGGTTTCAGATCATATTTGTTTTGGATCTGTGGTGTGGAAGAAAACCCTCACAGATTAGCATTGGCTACACTGCATAAAATGTCATAAAAAGTCATTTAGCCTTTTAAAAATCTTTTTTTTTTTTTTTTTTAACAAATGAATGATTTCACCAATGGGGGAGATAGTTCCACTTGTTTCAGTTACAAATTCCAATTATTTCAGGAATCTTCTAGAATCAAGTGTCAGTATCGTAAAACAAGGTAGAATAAAGAAGATCACTCCTCAAGAAAATGACACATTATTCAAAAACATTCTTGAAATAAGTTGAAAACAAGTGAAATTATCACTCCCATTGGCAGTTTTACACTTGTTCTAAGAAAAGTACAATTGACTAGATGACATGGGTTGTTAAGATGGATAATATTTTTTGCAGGATACAGTCGCGTTGCTACCAACCCGATCTTAATGAAAGGTTACAGGGAAAGGATAATGAAAGGTTACAGGGTCTGACATGAGAGTAGACAGTAACACTGGTAGCTTTGGTTAAGAGGGGAATAAAATCACTCTGGAGCTTGTGCTCTCTGTACTGACGTTAATGTATCGTCCCCATGTTGGCAACCCGGCGCAGGCCAGACGGCAACGCTAAATCAAACAGCTTTGCTCCTCCGCCTCTGTTTTCACACTGTCTTCATCTGTGAAGAGAGAGGGCATCAGTGTCTACACATTGGAGCATCTTTTCCACCTTATTTGCTGGTGTGGGAGACACATGGACACACACACACACACACAGTGGTTACTACAATGTTCAATATGCTCTTCCTGGATCTTGAATCAATTGCGTAATATGTTCTCAATTTTGCAATGGTTATACGTTATTATAGAGGATTGATGATTATATACTATTGTATGGTTGTTTTAAAACCAATTAATTCATCATCTCAACATGATTTGAATGTGTAAACTGTTGTTTTTTGAAAATTTACTATTGCTTTGGAAATAGTCATGCCTGTAAATTAATTGATTTTAATGGTATTAACAGGGAGAAAAAAAGTTACTGAATTACTTAAAAAAAAACAATGTTGTTAGTTTTAAGAAGAAAAACTACAAATTGAAGTGCGTAAAGTAAAGAATCAACAATAATTTAGAGACATTAGTGTTGGTTTCTGTAAAAACCCTCCCTCTTTTCTTCACCAACATACCCAAACTCTCTCAAGATACTCCAAAAGCACAAGTACACCAAAACGCTACTCAGTTACAGCATCCAGAGTAACCGTAATTCATTACTTCCAGCCTTGACCGTGCATTTTCTAAAAGATCTAAAATCAATTTCTAATATAGCCCCATTCTGTCTGCCATGACTGGGCCTCAACAGGAACCGAACCCGTGAATTTAGCTCGGCAAGCGCCGTACTGTGCCAACTGAGCCATACAGGACCACAGCTGAGCCATTGTTGTGTGTGTGGGGACGGATTGGCACAAACACACACACACACACACACACACACACAGACAGAGAGGATGAGGGAGAGAGAGAGAGAGAGAGAGAGAGAGGTGAACCCTTCTCCTGTGGAGCCGCTGTTAATTTGACCAATTTGATTCAGTTGGCCAGGGCTGGAGACGGTGTGATTAAATCTACCCAGGTCACCAACGGGGGTGAAAGCAATTACTTTACAAAAAAATAGAGTGACGGGGGAGGGAGAAGGGACACCCTGCTTTTCTTCCCTCCCCTCCATCCTCTCTCCATCCCTCCCTCCACCCCCACCCACCCCCACCAGGCCAGACGGCAGACACACTCTCTTCCGTCCGCAGCTCCTCTTTTCGTTTTCTTTTTTTTATTTTATTTTTTTATATCGCTGTAAATGATCGGTGGCCGTCGTTAAAGTGAGTGGGTCACCGAGGGCCAGTTTATCAAGGTCAGGGTGGAGGGTGGAACTGAGAGGAGCTTAGGACCGCAGACTCAAAACACACACACACACACACACACACACACATACAGAGCGCCGCAATCTAAAAGTGATCCCCCAGATACGCATTTTGTCCTCTGTCACACTCATTTTGCAACCTCCCATTACTTTATTTTCCCCGCTTCCTTCGGCCGGCGCTTTATCCCAGCTAGATCTGGCTTGACCACAGGGGATTTTAGGATCTTTACTCTCATCGTGGGCTTTTTGATGATAACCGCCGCGAACCCATCATCGCTTTACCTGATGATCTCCGATTGTGTTTTCTTAAGGCGGGCGGAGCGGCGGCGCCCGGCGACGCTCCTGAGCCGATGTTTGATTTAAGTCGGCGCCCGGATTTTAATTGAGGGCCCTAAATGGCTTTCATATAACGATGATCTTTCCTATTCCGCCGCCGTTTTATGTAGATGAACACATTACTTTAATGGTCGGCGTTTACCGAGCACGGGGAGGGAGGGAAGAAAGGATCGAGTTGGAGAGAGAGAGAGAGAAAGAGAGGAGAGGAGCGGAGAGGTCTCTCCCCTCTCCTCTCTTTAAATGCACACACCCAAAGCCAGATGGCTGTCTTTTCTTGCATGAGATTAGAAGATGTTTCTAATTCACGGCGTCGCTTTCTGGGTAAATTAATATTTCAGGCTAAATTATTTCTGTTTTGGTGGAGCACTGGGGTTGTGTGTGTGTATGTGTGTGTGTGTGTGTGTGTGCTTTTGAATAAAGCTCCCTCTCTTTGTCTGAGAAGGAAGGACAGATCTTGCCGACAGATTGCAGGTAAAGCACGGGCGAGCGGGCGGCGGCTTGAGAGCCCGTTTAGCGAGTGGCGGAAAGCCGCTGACGTTAATTGACTGCTCAGGAAGCAAAAGAAGCTGTAATGAGTGATTATTAAGTCGCTGGGGGGAGGGAAAAAAACCCAAAAAAAACCAAACCAGGCATCCGCCATAATTGCGTCCACGATAAAGAGACATTGATTAACAAAAAAGAACAACGATGTAAAAATTAGTAGCATAATGTTGTGCCTCTGATTACGCCTCTCATAAGTTCATTAGTCCAATGCACCGGAGAGTATACAGCACAGGTACACAAGAGGCATTCGCTTTGTTCTCTCTCTCTCTCTCCCTCTCTCTCTCTCTGAAGGGCAGGAATGATAATAAACACGGTAATTATCATTTTCCATCCATAAATTAGCATCTGCTGGTTAAATAGAGGAGATTTCAACGGTAGGTGGCTCGGGTCCAGCTGGCTACAGTATCAGGCGTCTTTGTGGCTGGCAGGATTAGCCCTGTAATGATTTTGTGTCACTTGTGGATCTTCCCCCCCCCCCCCCCCCCCCGAAACAAAACCCTCCAGGTGCTCGCCCCTGTCCCGCAAAGCACGCGGCCCCTATGCAGTGCATTAACCACAATGGCACTGATGAATGTAATGGATGGTGAGGTACTGACCCTCGCTGGTGGTGGTGGTGGTGGTGGTGGAGAGAGGGGGGGAGGAGGTGTGTGTGTGTGTGTGTGTGTGTGTGTGTCAGTCCAACGATGGCCGTGAGCTCATCACGTCCCACGCCAAGATAACGATCAAATTGTCTCTACCTGTCATTGACGCTCTTATGTGTCCCCTCTCTCTCTCTCTCTCTCTCTCTCTCTCTCTCGCTCTCTTTCCACCCCAAATCCTTCCGTTTCTCCTCCTCGCCCCACTCTCACCTCTATTCTCCTCCATCTCTCCCTTCATTCCTCCTCTTATCCCACCTCTCCTCACGCTCTCAACCGTTTCCTTCCTTCTCCCTCTCCATCTTATTTCTTCCCACCTCCTTTCTCTTTTTTCTTTCATCCTCTCCACACCACTCTCCCTCCTTTGCTCTCACCTCCATCATCTTTGCCCTTCCTTCCCTTCTCCCTTCTCCTCACCCACCACTCTTACAAGCCCTCCTTTCTCAAACCCTCACACCGCTTCCATCCCCTTCTTCTTTCTCCTCCTCTACCGACCATTCGCCCTCCCCCACTCTACTGTTTCTCTCTCCCCCTTTCCCCTCCCCTCAGGTGGAACATCCTGGGCCTGCAGGGGGCGTTACTGAGCCACTTTGTGGAGCCGGTGTACCTGCACAGTGTGACGGTGGGCAGCCTGCGGCACACGGGCCACCTGGGCAGGGTGCTGAACCAGCGGCAGGAGCGCCTGGGCCCGCTGCCCGCCACCTACCGACGCAACCAGCCCCTCCTAAGCGGTACGGCTGCGGTACACACACACACACACACACACACACAGACACACAGGCAGATAGGTGACATTTACACCTGGCAGTAACAAGTCTTCTCTCCACATTGTGTCTAGACATGACTTAGCTAACCCTAACCCCGAGAATACTGTCCCTGTTTCCTCAGGGAGTGAAAGTGATGGGAGACTGTGTACAGCTAAAAATCACTGCACAGGGTTTTATGATCCCACAGGCCATATAATGCAAATATAATGCTAGTCACCTGCTATCACTCAACACAGTATATGTTTATGTAAAGCAAATGATTTTTCTATTTTTTACTGACTTTTACGGAATCAGTAAAAAGTTTTATGGAAAGGGGGTCACTGACACACAAGTACATATATGTTCATACAGGCATACGAACACGCATATATATTCACATACATGCATTCAAACAGAAACACACATGCACATATCGGACATGTGGTAAATGAATCATCAACACATAGCCGCTAGTGTTTTAAACTCACTAAATCAGGGGTTCACAAGGTGGTTGGCGGACCCACTTGGATCCTTTTACGGCTTCCAAGTAGTCCTGAGAAAATGAGATATGGGTTTGTTTGTTTTTTATTTCCCAATGACAGGCTGTTTGCTTTTCTCGCCCTGCCTCTAAACATTAACTAAATAAGTGCTAAATAAAAATAACACAGTTTCTTCCGATAGGGCCACCCCAGATGGAGTTCCTTGGCCAAATGTGTATCTATTTTGGGGGATTCCTTTTAAGAAATATGTCTGAGAAAACCCCAGACCAAATGACACACAAACCGATTACAGATGCACACACACACCCCCCCACACACACATACTCACACACCCCCCCCCACACACACACACTCACACACACGCTCGGCAAACTCATGTACTCATTGCTTCTCTCCCCCTCACATTGTGCCAGCCAGACAAGCAACAACTAGGAACTTGTCTGGCACGTCTGCTCGCAGGGCTCCGCTGAGACCTCCGGCTTTTCGTTTGTACCGAAGATGAATGCTGGAACAGGATCTGAATGACACCCAACTTGTAGAAAACCGCATCAGCCCGTCACATCAGATCTAGGGCAGACGCAGAGGCTTGAACGGCAGAGGCGCGCGGCGATGTAGGGCACGTTCCTGTTGCCGGGGATCATCGATACGAACAAAGCCGGTGACAATCACATCGAAGGAAAGACGTTTTTTTTTTTTAAAGAATACATCGCGTTATATCATCTCAAACGCTGATACACAATGGATAAAGTGAAAGCCGACTCGTGTATCACATCTTTGACAGCTTACGAAAACTTTGTATATTATGCGGCATACTTTTGCCAGGTTTTTCCTATTTCCTAGTACAACGCTATTGTACTTCCCGTCTTCTTTGACACCGCTTGAAGGGCATATCCGCTCTTTGCGGAGCGGAGTTGCAGGGGACTGCTCCGGGTAATTGGGTGCCATGAGGATGAATATTTTGTGAGGCCTATCCTCATCAAGATTGATAATTGTACCGAATTGTCCTCTGGTGATGATCGCCGGAATGAATTTATCATTGAGCGCCCGGCCAGCGCCGCGGGAGGCATTTTCATGATTTGTTCAATGGCTTTCGAAACGGAGTCATTTCACTTGACTTGAATGGAGTTTTTTGGCTTGCTTTTGAATGAAATGAAGTAGATATTACAGGCTGGCAGTTAATATTTTGAGACTTCTCGTCAGGTATGAACAATTTAATCCGTCATTCATACTTACTCGTAATTGACTCCATCTGTAATAAACCGCGCTTTAGGGAAAGTACACAGTTTGTGTAATGACCGTAGACATTCGTAACAAAGAAAATCTTTCCCTGGGCTGCCGAGTGAATGTTTTCCCCCAGAGAAAACCACAAGGAGGATGCTGCAGGATGTCCTCTGAACTATTTTTCTGTGTTGTGGGTTATCCGTGTTGACAAACGGTATAGACATGACCTTTACCAGCAGACATCCTCTACCCTCTAAACAGAGGTGGCCTCCCACGTCTGCCACAAACGCTCCGGCCCTCCCCTCCGACATGCCTCATAATGATTGTGTGTTTTTGTGTGTGTGTGTGTGTGTGTGTGTCACAAACTGTCAGATCTTCGCTCCTGCAGCGCCTTGAGTACAGTCTATTGAAGGCTGGAAGGCTAAGGAAGGGGAGGAGAGGGGAGGAGATGGGCAGACAGTGGAGATGGCCCTACACCAAATCAATGTAATCACAGCCCTTATCGGACAGCCATTCAATGTGAAGGGAGCTAGGAAGGAGAGAGAGGGGGAGAGAGGAGAGAATAGAAAGAGCAAGCATTCAGACGTCTGCATGCGTATCCTTCCCCAACCCCCCCCCCCCCCCCCCCCTCTCGTCTCCTCCCCCGGCCCTTTCATTGGCTCTGATGAGATCCCCGGCTATTGTGCGTCCGGCCTCTTGTTCGGGGTTATTTTATTTAAAAGCGACACCACAGAGGAAGCCGGAGTTCGTGGGGGAGCGCAGGGGGGCCCTCTCTCTTATCGCGCACCGCCAAGGCAGCTCCCCCTGGACCCCCGAGGGCCAAACACATCGATGGACCGACTTGTCCTTCACTCTCGCCCCCGCCGGTCACTTCCATCGCAGCAGGAACGGGACAAGTAGATGCAGGAAATGTTCATGATGATTCCCACACCTTCTGCTGTCTTGCTCTCACCACTTGTGGGCAGTCACAAGCATGTGCAGATTCTATTTTAATCTTTATTTAAACATGGAAAACTTCCCAATACAACCACAGTCCTCCACTGTTGGCCAATGAGCAGCTTCACTTAAAGCATAACTTTCATCATACCGATTGATTCTGACCAAAGTCTCATCAATTGCTATGGACACCAAAAATCAACCCAAAAGCCCTCAAAGCTTTTTCAACATATCAACGCTCTCTATAATGAGTACATGTATATATTTAATTTTCAGTTTGTCCATGACCTGGCAACTTTCACTATTTATTTAGCACTACTTTATACAGCTGAGGCACACAAGGAACGCAATGGCCAAGGTAGCATCAATACTTTAGGTCACTAGATCATTTTTTTATCAACATGTCTCATTACAGAGCGATCAATCAATGTGTTGAAAATGAATGAATGTTTTGGATGCTTTTGGGTTTGATTTTTAGAGTGTCCTTTGGCCTTATAAGGCTGTATTGGAGAGTCGGGGTAAAGTGCTTTCCAACCAGTCTAGGGATTCTAAACTGACCATCCAGGAGGAGCAATTTCTACAATGGTTACCTTACATATAAACACACAGACTGTGCTATAGCATGACTCTATAGCAGCCCTCAACCTCTATATGAACACTGTACAGTTATGAATCCCATAACTAAAGCCTCTGATTCGCCCTCTTTCATATCCGCCAAACACTGCCCAGAATAGAAATTGATCAAGTCTTCAATGAGGGAAAAATCAAATTGGCTATTACAGAAACAGAGGAGTCAAGTCCATTGAAGGGATCAAATGAGCCATGAATGGAGCGAGAGAAAGGAAAGGCAGGATGGATAGGGGGGCCTTTTGTTCAAAGAGGTGCGTCTGCACAAGAGAGAAGGGACGGGTAATAAGAGACTCGGAGGATTGTTATTGTGGCAGGCAATTCATTCCGGCTCCAAGGAGCTACAGAAAAGAGGAATTGAGATTGGTGAACGGAAGAGTGAAGATGGGAAAATGAGTGTGGCAAAGGGGGAGATGATCCGCAGGCATGTATTATGGTATTGTACATCACACATTGTCCTGTAACAAGCTGTCTGTCAGACGGTGAGATCAAGGGCGACTGTTGTTCACGCGTCTTCGATAATCCGTCAGGTGATCTCTATGAAGATGCCTTCACCGTTGGACGATATAATAAATAACTGGGTTAAAGTCAAGGTGAAATCCGAGAAACTGATTCCCTTTCCGGAGACAGGTTGACAGCTTTAGAGGATATAGAGAATAATGTTCGGAATCGCTTTTAAACCCGCTCTTATTTTCACATTTTTTGCTAGCCTCGGTGCTAACGTGTGAAGCGTGTGCCCGGCATTGTATGACACATAACGTCACCCGGTATTTCTCCAGTATGTCCCCCCAATAAAACCTCTAGAGGATGGAGCGACAGCGCAGCGACAAAGCGTCTCGGCTCGAGGACTTGAACCTCATCTCTTCGTCCGTGCCTCGACAGCGTCACGTAATCCATGAGGATGAACTGAAGCAGGTGTTGACAGGACAGCGTTCATGTGGGGACAGCGGCCCGTCAGCCAGGGTAAAAGGGGACTTTCGCTCCGTTGATTTTTAGGGGCATTTCGGTCCTTTTTGTGGCCGATTTTATTGAAGTATCAAATAACGCATTTGCTTTGGATATTGGCAAAATAAACACTGAATCTGTACCACTTTTATTATACCACACGTTCCACTTATTTCCCACTTCTGGAAAGCTGGCAGCAGGCCTTACAGAAGAGGATGGTGTCGTTTTCCCCTTTCGGTCCCCAACCGGTTCATCTTCCATCCCTCCATTGTTGAGTTTTTTTTACAGTATTGGTTGCTTTATGTTTTGTTGACGCAGTGGTTTGTGCGGTGTTGGCATTTTCTTCTACCGCCGGCCGCGTGGTGCCAATACTTTCTGCCGCTTCAGGCTGCGTGGTCGGTCGTTTTCTTATCGGATCTGTTTTTTCTCGCCCCAGAACACATCAGAAAGGGTAGCATTCACATGTGAATGTGACAACAACATTTTTGGGGGGATTTCGGGAACTTTCGAGGGTTTTTTTCTTTCTTTGCCCTGAGCCCTCGTTCATTCCGGACCCCGCTATCAGCTCTGTTCCCGCCATAGGAGCGTCACCCTCTGCCAACGCTAATGTGCACGGCTAATTCTCCGTGCGCCAAGCCCGACGTGACCGCCGCTCACCTCTGCTCCCTCTCTCCTCCGCCGCTCTCTTTGTGCGGGTTTGCTAGCGAGGCTAATTATTTGAGAGACAAAGGGAGGGAAGGCGGGAACGAGAGACAGACAGAGAGAGTCCGATGCGAGGGGAGGGGGAGGGTGTCATTTTTTTTTTGTGTCTGGAGAGATTGTTTACAGCGAACATAGCCGGCAACACTCAAACACCGCTATTAGCTGCAGGCGTGCGAGAGCAGACGGGCACAAACACACACCATGGCAGCAACACATCGCTCACGTTCTCGACAGCCCTCTCTCTCTCTCTCTCTCTCTCCCTCCCTCCCTCTCTCTCTCTCTCTGAGGGTAAATCAAAGCTTCATATAAACAGCCATGCACTTTCAGGCCCAGGTTGACTTGGCTTTTTGCAGCGCTGCAAAACTTTACGTCTGTCGCTCGCCCCGGGGAGAGCGCTAGGGAAGGGTGGAAGGAAGGTTAAACGAAACAAGCAAGCGCAGGTTTGAAGGGGAAAAACACACAGCCGCGTTATTTCCACTCGGATGTTTGTGCGTGTTTTATCGACGAACGTCAGATTGGAAACATTCTCATGAACTGTGATTTGCCGTGGCTCCATTTTCCCCCAAAGCAACTTGATCGTTCGTCTTACTGTATTAAAATCCTAGTCACTCTGCTGCAAATATTATCATCTTATTACAAAAAGCTACAAAAACACCCTCTTCTCTCCCTCCCGCAGGCCTGAGCAGTGCCGAGTATCAGCAGCCGGGGAAGGCCCCGTGTGTGAGCGTCAACTGGACGCTGGGCGACAGCCAGCCGGAGGTGGTGAACACCGCCACGGGACGGCGGCGGGACTCGGGGACGCCATCGCGGCTCTGCAAGCACGCCCTGTTCACCCGCTGGAACAAGCTTTACCGCAAGGTGAGGGCAGAGATCCATACGGAAAGGTAAAGGGGCAGCGGAGTGGGCTGGACTATATTTATCAACGGGGAAGTGTTAGGAAGAGGGAGGATCTGCAGTATGAAAGGAATAGTTCTGGCTCTCGGTTCTGATTGGCTGAGTTGCATTCCATGCTGTTGTAGAATACCCAATGAATGCATACTTTTGGTCTCATAACAGCTCATTTGAATGCGATAACTGAAAATCACCGGTCATACTGCTACTTATGTGTCACTTGTAATTATTATTTAATTAATTTATGATTTTTGCTACTGTCGATTGATACAACACAACAGTGATTCGACCTATATCCAGTGTAAGTACAGGTCTATGTGTTAATAATTGTGTGCTCACAAAGGGCCACAGTCCCTTGGCTCAGGGACTGTAAAGAACAGTATTCAATCCATTATCAGGAATCACATGCTGTATACATACACATGAACACACACAGAGACTAATGCAGAAATATTAATAGTGCATGCCAACATTCACATAGACAAAAATGCATAAATACGTATTCATATGACGCAAACACACACACACACACAGAGAAGCACCCTGGCTGCAGGTGAAGGCTCTGTGGAGATGTGCAGCCTCTTTGCTCCTGTAGATAAATCGGTCGGCCCGGCAGCAGCTGCCGTCTGCGCCGCTTATCAAAACCTGGCGGCTGGGTTCTTTAACGGCGGCACGCCGACCGGCCGCACTTTCATTTCCATTCTGAAACTTTTATGTAACACACACTGCCTGCGTCGCCAAATGGCGGCCGTTAAAGCATAATGACTATGAAACCATAATTATTTGGAGAAGCACTCGAGGAGGCCCCCGCCCTAAGTGCTCCCCGCGCGCCGCATAGAAGGGCCACGCAAGAGCAGTCGCACTAATCTCCAAAAGAAACTTTTGCTCTCTCTCTCTCTCTCTCCGCTTGTCTCTCCGCCTATCTTCTGCTTTTTTGTTTCTCCCCCCCTCGCGACAATAGGAATGCACAAAAAGCACAGAGAATGTTCAATTGCTTGTGAAATTTAAATGGGGAGATTACACAGCTGTTGAAGTCCCACCCCGACCCCCCCCATCCACACACCCCCCCCCCACCCCAAATGCGTTTGTGCCGGCTCATTCGTTTTGTTTTGCTCGCTCTCCTTCTTTTTCTCTCTCTTGCGCACGGAACCTTTACCCTCTCTCCGCCCCGGCTTTGTTTTCTCTCCGTATCTTCGCGTCTCGTCTGTGTGCCGCTTTTAAACCGCTCTCCCTCTCTCTCTCTCTCTCTCTCTCTCTCCCCTCGCTCTCCCTCTCCAGCTGGGGATGCACGCGTGCGGCTCGGCGGACCGGCAGCTCATGTACTGCGAGGCCAAGATGGCGGCGCGGCCCTACCAGACGGTCAAGCAGCAGTGGGTCAGAGCGCTGCAGGACACGGGCCTCGGCACCTGGGTGAAGAAACCGCCCGAGCAGGAGCTCTTCCTGCTGTCGGACTGAGGAGGGGCGCGTGTGTGTGTGTGTGTGTATGTGTGAGTGTGTGTGTGTGTATGAGTATTTGCGTGTGTGTGTGTGCATGTGTGTTTGTTTTTTTTTTACCTTTATTTAACCAGGGAAAGTCGACTGAGCACCTCGCCCTGCTTCACAGTCACACACCCGCCCACATGTCAAGTCAACAAGGTCACAAGCCTAGGCTACCACCGCTCTGTGTGTGTGTGTGTGTGTGTGTGTGTGTGTGTGTGTGTGCGTGTGTGTGTGTGTTGGATGCATCATCCATCGACCACCAATCCAAAAAAGACAAGCGGAAGGTCAAACGGAAAGGCTGAAAGGAGTGGGGAAAACGAAAAGGAACTCGCCTTCCAATGGATTTTTCTTCTTCTATGACTCGCCCTACTTTGATGCAACGCAGACACACACACACACACACACACACACACACACATATACGTATATATATATATATAAAGCCCGCCCACCCCACACACACACACCCCCTCCACCCCCCCAGGTGTGGTTTGGCTGTCAAGGCGGGGTGGGGTAACCTTGAGCGGAGTGAAAGGCAGCCGCTATCTTGTCATCAGCTATTTCCGGGCCCCAAGGCTCCTGCTGAGGAGCGGGAGCCACTGGAGGGAGAGAGAGAGAGAGAGAGCGGGGGGGAGAGAGAGAGAAAGAAAGAGGGCCGCGTCCAATTACTGGCCCTGTCAGGGTGACGGGTGATAGAGGAAGGGAAGCGATGGAGAGAGAAAGTGAGAGAAAGAGGCAGAATTCAACATGTAGCCTCACCTCACCTCAAACCAGGCCCATGTCATCTTCTCTCTCTCTCTCTCTCTCTCTCTCTCTCTCCTACCTTCCTCCTAACTCTCCTCTGACTCACACTCATCTTACTCACCCTCTCAGCCTGCCCACCTTCTCTTCTTGTCTCCATCTCTTAAGCCCTTTCCTCCTTCCCCTGTTCTGCCTTTCTCTCCCCCCTCCTTCCATCCCCCCCCCCTTTCCTCCACCTATTTTCTTGTTTCTCCTCTTTGTCACTCTGTCCTCTCCCCTCCCCTCCTCCACCCCCCCCTCAGGCCTCTCAAGCACCCAACAACAGGCGAGTTTGACACGACGCGACGACAGGTTAATTCACCCTTCCACCCTTCTTTTTTTTCTCTTTTCTCCCCCCCCCCCCCCCCCGACAGGTAGAGAGAGGAGAAGAATAGAGGTGAGGGGCGACGACGGAGGCAACATAACCGCAGCCATTACGGCTTGTTGCCTAGGCAGAAGTGCAGGTGATGGAGGGAGGGAGGGAGGGAGGGGGGGGAGGGGGACGTTTCTATCGTTTTCCCACCGTTTATTCCTCTCTTTCACAAGCTCCGCTCCCCGTAATACATAGAGTTGCGGTCGTGACCGCCCTGAAGAAGATAAAAGATGATGTAACGGAAACTTCCATACCCCCGGGTCACGGCAACCCCCCCCCCCCACACACACACACACACACACACCACCCCCCCCCTCAATAGTTCAGCACAGATTTGAGGGTTTTTTTTTTTTACACACAGAGATTAAGATTAACAATACAGACCTCCTAGCTCATTACCATGTACATTTTTACCCCACTTGTTTATTTTTTTTTTTTTACATACTTCATGATGTAAACATACAGCCTGCGTGTGCAGACATCAGAGCAGACATTTTGATTTACTGATGCAGCTAAATGTTTATATTCATTGTAATCATGACTATATTGTTCTCCGTCACTGCTGAAGAGCCCCCCCTCCTCCCTCTCTCTCTCTCTATGCCTCCCTATTAAGAATTTAGACAAGGCGTCCTAATCGCCAGCAGCACGGGTCAGACAGCTGTACAATAAAAGTAGTGAGAGTGACATCTAGTGGTGCTTTTCTGTTGTTGTTCTCCCTGTTTCTATGGCCTCCGCTCCCACTGAGCTCCTGTTTCAGCAGCATTGTACGCACCAATGGGGCAGCTGAGGATACAGTAGCAGCTCAGACTGTTCACTGTCTCTCCAATACAACTGAACTCAGATGTGAAGAAGAAACAATTCAGTGTGAGGAAGGTGATTTGTCACATAGGGCAGATTTACACAAGAACCGAGAACTTGACCCACATGTGACCCAGATCTGGGTTTCCATTACGGTTCGACCAATGTATTGATCAGCCAATATTCACCTTTTGTTAAATATCAGATATCGGCCAATCAGTGTCGTCCACCTCTGATGTGATGGAGGCTCCTCCCTGATCACAGCTACACGAAAAGTCTGTAAAACCAGCAATGAAATTAGATTTTCTTGTATTTATTCATTTAATTGTCCAATAAAGTTGTTGTAAATTAATTGATCATTAGGTGCAGTGGGTCTCCCCGCCTTAAAGAGCTGCTAACACTAAAATAATTTCATTAGTCTGGGTTTCAGTGGAGAGTTTTAGTGTCCCATGATGCTCTAAATGCTGTTTCAGAGGCTTTTCCACCCTGACAACAGGATTCTGGGTGGAAATGCTGAATATTTGTAATGTTTTGGATGTTTTTGGCATGAAAATGAAAAGAAAGATATTAAATGTGGGGAGAAAGTGTTGGCTATTGGCAGCTTTAATACAAAAATGTCAGTATCAGCCTTCTAAAAGTCATAGTCAAACCCTAGTTTCCATGTTAAACTGGCAGCGGAAAGAGCAGATCTGCTTCCACATAGGGTTAAAAATCAAATTTGTGTTCCTGTGTAAATCTAGAGAGAATCAATGTTTGTCTTTCATGTACATGTGGTACAGTTTTCTTTTTCGATGTATCATCTAGTCCACAAAATAATTTCTGTTCCTTCGATGATCCAGACTTCATCGTTTGTGTACGCAGGTTGTTCGCATCATGTTTCATAATCTCCGTATTACTCGTTCGCGGTTATGAGAGCCCACTCATACCCACAACACAGATTTGCAGATTTATTTTGAGAGATATTAAACAGTAAGGCATGTCTGAATGGCAATATTGTATCTATGAGTGTACATATGTAAAAAAAAAAAATGTATAAAAGATGTTAAAAGAAGATGTGAGATCATAAAATGTCTGATTATGATGTAAATTAAAGTATATGAATAAATGCTGCTAAGGTCTGTAAATTGCACTTCAGTAACACCTTAAAAGTGAATGTTTGTATATGTGAATAAAAACACAAAATCTTGTCATTTTATCTTGTTTTGATATTCTTTTTTTGTCAGAATGTGGAGTCCATTTAAAGAAAATTGCAATTTTATGTAGAAAAAAAAGAATTTCTTTGTATATAATATTGCAAAAAAACAACAACCCAACATTACTATATTAGATTTATTATTCGTATTATTCCTATTATGTTTAAACATTTAATATCGGGGTTTTTTTTATACAGTATATTTTAAATATTTTTTCAGTGCCCAAGTGCATTCTCCTCTGTCCTCAGAATAAATACCAAAACCAAATAATGAGCGGTGATATAGACCCATTTCCACTTTGCGGGCTTCATGAACACCTTTCTATAGCCGTGGCCCTCAGGAGCATCCAGACAAATATTAAAGAGGCCTCCTCTCTCCCGGGGGAAATCCATGGTGGAAATGGTTATCTCTGCCGGGCTGGGTGGCAGGTGTCATACAGACCGGCCGCCAAATTAGCCGGGAGGAAGCATGAAGCGAGGAAGAGGAGAGAGAGAGAGAGATGGAGAGGGACAGAGAGAGAATGGGGGGTGGGTGGGGTGTATTTGGAGGTGTGCCTCCTCAGCAGTATCCCCCCCCCCCTAAGGCCGCATGGAGTCGGCTGTGTGCTCTACAATAAACATCATAATTGACAATTTGCTCCAGTGGCTGGTCACGGCCAGCCAGCTATAATCTAATGGACGAGTCCAGAGAGATAAAACTCCATGGAATATTCTCTCTCTCTCTCTCCCTCCCTCTCTCTGTGTCACGCTGTTCCTCAATGAAATCTAGGAACCAAACACCAGGAGCAAACGTCCCCAGTTGTGTGCTGGAGCAACATAATGGGCAGTTATTTGTATCATAACATATATAACATTGCATCACCATAGGGTTAGCCTGATATACTGGTTTGCTGATATATGGGGCTAATATTGGCCTTTTATTAAAGATTGCATATCAGCTAGTTAATGTCATCCACCTCTGATGGATATGATTCTGTTTAATTGATTACATATTTATTGTAGAATTGATCAATACTACACTGGTTGTTTTTGGGAAGACCTTAATATGATTTGATTCTAATGTTTTAATCAGATTCCATACCAGTATGCATGAATATATTATATATTATAATATATTATTATTATTAGGAGCAGTAATAGTAACCTGGGTAAGAGTGGAGAGTTTTAGTGTCCCATGATGGTCTACATGTTGATTAGGGGCTTTTCTACCCCAACAAGAATAAAATAGTAGCAGAAACGCTGAATCCTTGGAATTTTTGGCATGAAAATGGTTTTCTATTCTGTTACAAAGTTCCTGTTTGAAATGAATACATATGCATTCATAATTAAGACATCTTCAACTTGTCTAACACAGCATATTCTGCCCAGCGACTGGATTTGCATCCAGATTAATGAAGTGTGATACTCAAACCGATACGTATCTCCAGCTGAATGGAATAAAATCTGTATTAAATAAGGTGAAAGAGAGACACGAGAGGCTGGAAAAGGAAGTCACACATTTTATTGGAAAGTGTCAGAGAGGATGTACCCGCCACAATGAAGTATGCAAAGTAGATCAAATAATGAGGTTTGCGGTGAATATGTTTCGCTAGAATGGAGCGAAGCCTATCCATACTTTTTTTTAATCTGGCGCACCTTAATTCAAAAGTATCCGTCCAAAATCATATTTCCTCGGACTCTCCTTTCTACCCGCAGATTGAAAGTGGCGTCGAGACCAGCGGGTGAAAGACTGAGCTCCCTGAATGAAGTAGCGATAAAAGTCCTATCTGCGCGGTGCAATGGAACACAGCTAGTTATCTGACATGCATTTGGAAAAGTGCATTGATGCTCAGATGGATACGGCCGGCGAGGCTAATGCACGTTTCACTGCAATGGTAAGGCATTTCAATAAGGTTAGTAACTTTTTCGGTACATGCTACTTCAAATCTGACTCTATTGATGGTAGAAATAGTAAAGTGTGTAGTTTGAAGCGTACTGTGGGGTTAAGTCATATATATCTATGTACACTGAGCTACATCTACACAGCATCGCCACCACATCGTCACAAAGGGACATTAAAAATCATTTCTACGGGATTTACAGCACGGAAATAAGTTATTAAACATCTGGAGGTCAAAAACTACAGCATGACTTCATGGTTGCGATATTGCACGACTGGAACGAACGAAGAGTGTCCTTGGAAGCCGGTCAAGCCCAAAACCTTCGAGACAAGGTACAGTAACCTCAAACTGAGATTCAGTGTGTTTCAAGTCATGTTCACTCATTTCCGGCTAAGAAATGGGCTTCGCTTTGCGGACCGGAAAAGGAGCGGCTGGGTTTATTGCTTCTGTTTGGATCGAGAGCGCTCTTCGTCGACAGAAAAAGCGCTGACTACAACAAAAGGTGCAAGACGTCGTACGAGGCTAAGGTTACAACGCAGAGTGTAAACACTGTAAGTTCATATAGACGGGCTCTGACTGAAGCACAGAAATAACCGGTAACCAAGACCACATCATCATGATACACGTTCACCTCATGATGACACACTACAGCAACACGGGGCCTGGAGTCGGCAAGGTTGGCGAGTTGCCAAGGAAATATGGGTGGAGAGTATGGCTAAAAATAGTGACATCGAAAACAGCAATATTATATTATGATTATGTTGAACACACCGCGTTTACACACCTCTAAAGGATTCGTGAACAACAGAAATGTGGTCGCTTTCCCGTTATTGCAACGTTCGCGATACACTTTGCATGCGGACAGAACGACACGACAGAGAGACGGCATGTAACGGAGACCGACTGTAAACATGTAAACGTGGAACAAGGCAGAGTTAACGGTATCACGACTTCGACGAAGACACAGAGGCTGGCTGTGAGTTGTAAGGATCAGAAGGCGACAGGCGAGGACTCGATCTGTGAAAACGTCCGGACGAGGATGGCAGATCCCGCGTGAAATGGCGCGTTAAGACAACTGAACGGTGGTGGCAAGACAACCGACCCGGCAACCCGCCCCGGCCTGGAAATGATATGTTTCGTACTATGGTGAGGGAGTGCGACCGAAAAGGAGGAAACGTCTCACAGGACCACATCGTCTTTGCTAGACGGCGACACTCAGCGACTAGCAACCGACCGCACCACAGGTCACTTTATATCAGGCCACGAGATAATATATGCACAAGTTCTATATACTGTATTCTACACACGTACTCGCCCTTATATAATTGTTCTCTCATGACTTTATAGGTAACACTCGCGAACCGAGTTGATCTACATGCAAGAGTAACCGATCAGCAGTAACCAAACGACAGTGATATGAATAGCAGCCAATGACTTTGGAGCCAAACAGACAATGTTTTTTACATAGAAATCTAGGAACAAATGTCTCATCCTAGCCGCTTCACGATCCATGCTAAACAGGTGGAGGGGTCAAACACAGAAGACCGGCTCTAAGGCCTCGTACACACTCGCGCTTTCAAGCTTTAGAACCATTTCAGTAACTTAACGCAAATCCACACGTCCAGCGGCTGCAGAGAGGGATGGGACGATATGCTTATCTCACGACACGATTCAATACAATGTAATAAATAAAAGTTCAGTGACGACAAAGTCTGACTGTGTAGAATTATGTTTAATTCTGAGCCACGCATCTTTCTAGCGACGGCATTGGCTCGCTAGAATGTAAACAATTTAAAAATGTCATTACAAAACGCAAATAACAACATTTCTAATGGAGAGCTTGTGAAATTGTGGCGGTCAAGTCGTCTCATTTGTGATTACTACAGCAGAATAAAACGGAGCTAATATCGCGATTCATTTTTTTGCCCCATGACACGTATTGTCACATTTTTGTATCGCGATGTATTGAATTTCAATATATATCGTCCCATCCCTACTTGCAGAGAAAATTCACTTTGAACCGCCGAGGAGCTGCTGTTTGGAAACGTTTCAAAAACCGCCGCAGGGTTTTAGCTGCACATGTGCACAAAGAATGAGTTTTGAAATGTGATCTGCTCATGTCGGGCAGACTCGTGTGGACTGCACGAAAAACAAAGTCTCACCTCTGAAAGAAGAGATCAATATGGTGAGTTTTCTTCAATTACGACACTTATTCTTATGACAGCTGCTGGTTTTCACATGCGCTAGTATGTACGAGGTCATAGATTACAGTGTCTACATGAACCGTATATACATGGAGAGTTTGCGGTGAGTGTCCGCCGTTTCGCTGTGTGTTTCTGTTTGCTTGCCATTCTTCGTCTGTGTGTGTGTGTGTGTGTCAGTGTGTGTGAGAGTGTGTGTGCCTCAGTAGCATCATTTCTCCTGCAGCAGGGCGGGGATGTTGATGTTCCAGCCGATGGCCTGTCGGTCGAAGCCGCAGGTGAACAGGTTGCACGACTGGTTCTCCTCGTTCCACGCAGAGCAACACACCATGCGCCTGTGGCCCTGGACACACACACACACACACGTGTATATTTATAAAATTCAGTATTTTTCCATTTTTGGTTTTGATCAGCTGGATATTGTGGGAAAAATCACCTCTTATTCAGACGTACATATCTTCTCTCTCTCACCATCCTCCCCATCTTTGCATCACACACACACACACACACACTCCTTCCCATCCGCCGTTCCCCTCTCCCTACCATTCTGTTGCTGCGTGGCAGTCTGGCCAGCCTCACTCCGCTCATGTCAAACAGTCGGACTTGTCGATTGTCGTGTGGAAGAGCGATGATCCTCTGGTTGGCGGAGACACTTATCCTGAAAGATCAGACCGGTGTGACACTTTGAATCGGGGGCTCGTTGTGTGCGAGGACGGCCGCGGTGACTGCAGTTTGTCACAGGATGTGGAAGTGCACTTTCACACGAGGTTGGAAAGTGATATTTTTGTCATCTTGCAAACACGCTCCGGTGTTGAAAGTTATCTGTGTCGCTTCTCAATGGTTTGGTGCCAGCAGCTAAAGCATGGCCGACACTATAAATGTAAATTCCAGTATTCTGTGCGGAATTATTCAACATGGAAATTAGAGGGATATTTCAAGCGCTAATTCAGCGTGCCGCAACATTTTCATTTTTCAAGCGTGCACAACTGCACATGCATAAACAGTCCGGCGCCGACATCAGCTGCCCCTGCAATCTGTATTCACTACCGCCATTCAGGCTGGTTTCAGAAAATTGTGAGGAGGGGGAATTATTGATAAGAGGATAATTACTGACAATTGTAAAGAGGCAGAATTTCAGTAGAGCGAATGTGGACACATGAAATACTGCTTCAACATCAACAGGCAGCAACCTACAAACCACAACGCCACTAAGACACCGAACCTGTATTTTTAGACATGCTCTCTCGTCCAATCAGCTCGCTCCCTTCCCCTACCTGTTGACGGCCGAGTCGGTGCGGATGGTTGCTATGGGCGACCTCATGTTCTTCAAATCCCACACCTTGACCGTGCGGTCGTCACTCCCCGACACCACGTTGTCGCCCACCGTGAACACTGCCGACGTCACCGTGCTGCAGAGGGTGGACACACACACAGAGAGAGACGGGGAGAGAGAGAGAGGGGGAGAGAGAGAGAGAGAGAGAGAGGGAGAGAGAGGAGTGTTATTATGCATAGACACCAACAATACTGAGATACAGTGGCTATAAAAAGTAGCCGCCTCCCTTGACTTTTTGGAACTGGAATCAAAAGTCTGCCATATTTAACACAGGTATTCACTACATACTAAATCCCATTGAAGTGTATTGAAGAGACCTAGTATGAAACCTCCTAGCAAGGAAGGTAAAATTAAAGCAATTTTGAGGGGAAAACGTGCTCAAAAACGCTTACTGTTGCCTAAAGCTGAAGGATGAATAATATATGTTATGAAACATTTTTTGCCAGTGCAACAATTTAGTGAGTACAAGGGGTGAATACTTTTGCAAACTACATTTCTCTGGTAGTGGAATTTTATATTTGCAATATTTTTTTTAATTGCTGTTCCACTTTGATACAAAAAAGAAATAAATACTAAAAGATTTTAGACCAAAAATCCAACATAAATGTATTTTTTAACATATTTTGTAGCACAAGAAAATGTACAAAAAGTCAAAAGCGGGTGAATACTTATGTATAGCCACTATAATCTCTCTCTTTTGACTCTCTCTCTCTCTCTCACAGATTGTGTTATAACTCATGCCTCAAAGGTGAGATATAGATCTACACATACGTCACAAAGATATGTTAGTCTATGACACTGCTGGAACCCACAGGGGGCTGCATCAGGTGCCGCGAGTTAAAATAGTCTGATTCTTCATTTAAAACGAGCCATATGTGATGTGAACGAGTGAAGATGTCACATTTCCTCCGGGGAAAAGATGGGTAGGCAGTATCACACACGTGACGTGGGAATAATGACTTGCCGGAGCAACTTGATGGCTAAAAGAAGCCGCTTGTTCACAGGTTCAAACTTTGAGCCGTCTAGACGCCATGAGTGAAGTTTCTTCGATTTTGGTTGCTCCTTACCAGCTTTTTCACATTTAACACACATGCGCTTAGTGAGCATGTGAGTTCATGTTTTACAGTAAATCCAACACTGCAATGTCAACCACAAAATCCAAAAAGTAGTTGTATCCTATCATGGCATTTTAGATCAGAGTTCAGGAGGTCTAAGCCATATTCAATGTTCTAATAACCTGGCTAAACTCTTATGCCAGTGATGGGAAACCTGGATAAGGTACTTGGGACATATAAACATGTTATTCCATTTACCGTTTTTCACAGTCCACACAAGATACATTTTGCACAACGTCATGGGTAGTTATTCAGTCAAACCTTGGTAACTCCAGGCCCCCTCACTTCTGGAGAGAAGATGAAACTGAATTCTGTCTCTCTGTGTTGAAAGACATTACTGTTCTCAATTGTTTGGTTGGGGGACGGCACCACAGTACTGAGAAATTTATTTCAGGTGATATGCTGGGTTTCCACAGACAACTGAGCAAGTCAGGTCATTCTGGAGATTACCTTATGGAGCTAAGAATCGACAATGTACAAGTGGTTCAGATCCACTTTAAGTGTAGTTGTAACTAGCTTAATTTGCTAGCTAAATCACTGACAGGAGAACACAGACAGTATTTGACAGTAGGTTATTACAGGCACATATAAACAGACCTACCAGAATATCAGTCTGTACCTGTGTGCATGTAAAGCCTGGTTAGCCTGGGAATGCTAATATTAGCAACAGGTGGCTAGCATTCACTAGACCCCTGGGGTTAAGTCAAGTCCTGCGGGCTAATGTTAGAAGCAAGAGCACTGGGTCAAACGGATTGCATCTTTCTGGCTATTGCTGCTATTAGTGCTGGAATGTACCACTGTAAGAGCTATATTTAATGTGTAATGTAGCTAATGGAAGCTTCATTTCAGCCTACATACCAGGAGATAGGCATTGAGGCAGAAACTGGAATTATACAGGACATATACAAATACTGTTATACTTGAGTCTTATGCACTAGTCACTTTACAGTACTATACTCTCATGCACTGCGTAATCCCTGCTGATTAATATCTTAATACTGTGATTCGACTATGCTGAAGTACTTGAATTACAATCACTTTTACTATTACTGTTTGTATTGCAATACTTTCCAATTCCAATTAATTACAATTATGATTACGTGCGTCATGAAGCAAGTTTTTTGGGCACTGCAGGGAGGAACGTCTATAAATTTGAATTGAACTGAACTGAATTATTCTACATGGCGGCTAAATAGAATTGGTATCCTTAGGGGTAACTGGCCACAGGGGAAAAGGTGAACAGTATTGGGGTGAGATGTGAAGTCACCTCTCTCCTCAAGGGGTCAAGAGAAACGGCTGAAGGAAGGAAAAAGAGAGAGAGAAAGAATGATAGAGAGAGAGAGAGAGCAAGAGAGAGAGACGGTGGAAATGCCCTCCTCAGCATCTCTCTCTCCCCCCTGTCATCCAGCTAGCCGTGATGTGGCGCTCCCTCTGACAGCACTTAAGCACTTAGTTCAGGCCTAGCCATTCATTTAATAGACCTTTAATATTTCCAATCTATTATGTCAGTCGCCCATGTGAGGTTATTTTTTTTCTGCCACCCCCTCTATTCCTGTTTTTTCATGGAGGGAAGCTGTGGAAAGAAGCTGGATGAGATTTCCGTCACCCACCCACCCCAACACACACACACACACACACACACAGCCGTCGTCGGGGGTTAGCTGTACTTGCCAGGCCTGGCTCCCCCTTAATTCAAATTGACATGGTATTAAGGGCTAATTAGGGGACTAAACGTTGTCGTATTAGAGAGGCTGAAGCCCAAGGAAACCGCTGTATCGTTACAGGCACCTTCTGACATTGTGGGATACAGCCCACCTGGGAATGCCTGGGAGAGGGAGGGAGGGAGGGAGGGAGAGGGAGAGCGAGAGAGAGAGAGAGAGAGGGGGGAAGTGTGTGTGTGGAGAGAGGGGCACGACGCAAGGTAATAGATTAAAAGGTTGATTAAGGTTAAAGGTTTTTTAGAATGGGCATGTGGAGGGAGGACAGTATTCAGTGCTATTCAACGGCGTCTTTGACAACCAAGGTCGAGACTCCTTGCTACAGAAGACTAGAGGAGTCGGGGTGAAAGAGAGAGAGCATCATGGCACATCTCGGCAGTCAGAGAAGCTAAGGAGAGGCGAACGCGTCCTTAACCTAAAGCCTTAAGGCCTGTTAAGGTGCCATACTAGAGGTCAGACTATTTCTCTCTCCTCTCTCCAGCATTTCACACTCCTTCACACTACATTTCCCGCCTGGCTCTCATTTCTTTACCTACCACTTCTCTATCGTTCATAAATCGGCTAGTTAAACTGGAATATTTGTTACAGCTCTGTACATCTCTTGCCTGCGCCCTGCGGCTTTGACCCTTGCACTCCTCACTACTGACTCCTTTTAACGTCGCAGATGCATGAATTTAACTACTGATGCACTCATTGTAAGTCGCTCTGGATAAGAGCGTAAGCCAAACGCCTGAAGATGTAAAAAAAAAAACGTAAATGTAAATGAAACAATTTCAGGTGCAAAGAGGTTTCAGAGAGCTCCTGTTATTTTGCCGGCAAAACTGACAGTCGCGGAGAACCTGGTAAGTGCTGGTGTATCCCTCCGGAGACAGGGTGTCAAATCTGCATACAAAGACACTCACACACACACACTCTCTCTCTCTCTCTCTCTCTCTCTCTCTCACACACAGACACACAAACATGCATTTCTATCAACTGCGATCAAATGCCTCCGAATGGCGTCGACGGCGGGAGAGACAAACGCGACATGGCATCCCGTTTGTAGAGCAAGTCCGCTGTCACTTCTCGTTTGCTCTCCGCCGTTTGTTAGCTCACGTGCGGTTGTCATTACGCTGCAATTACGGACGAGAGGAGGGGGTGGGGGGGCGGGGGGTGGAGCGGGCTGGGCGGGGGGGGGCTGCACTTTTGCCTGCCGCGGCACGCTGTCAGGGAGCGTTAGCTGTAATTGCCGGTGAAGACGGTGCAAACGAGAGGCTCTCTCTCTCCCTTCCAGCTCTCCTCCTAAATCATTCACACCCTCCTCTCCTCTCTTTTCTCCCCCCCCCCCCCCCCCCCCCCCAGGTGAGGAGGGATGGACAGATTATGTCGTTTATGCCACGTGGTTTTGATACATTGGAGATTCTGGAAGACGATCAAACCAGAAGAACGGCAACTTGCTATTGTTCTAGGATATGGTGGAATCCAACAATCTTCATACGTGGGGAAAGCATAGCTATATTGAATCGACAGTGTGTGTGTGTGTCTGTTGATGGGACCTCCACCAGACCAGGGGTCTCCAGTCCCTGCCAGGCAATGTGTGTGTCTCATTCTTGCGGTGTAGGCCAAGCGTTGCCCTCTAACACACACACACACACACACAGAGTCTATGGTATTCCCCCGACTTCTCCAATCATTCCCCCTGACCCATCCACCCTTTTCCTATTTCCTCTTCACACACACAAACACAAAGATTTTGTTATGTCCACATATAAGAAGAGACAGGGACAAAAAAAAAATACACACATGCGCACCCTCCACACTACATGCCAATAACAGCAGACACTGAACAATATCTTGGGGGCTATGTTGATGTAAAACAATGTATTTACCGCAGAAAACATCTAACATCTGTCTGCATTAACATGCAAAATTCCATGACTTTTCATAACTAAGTGCTTCCATGACCTGAAAACTGGGAGAACAGTCTGCTGTCTACTGCAGCTGTGTAGAACCGGCCACACAATGTATAAAGCCAGCTGAAAACCACCTTCTAATGCAATAAATGTGTGAAACAAGTTGTAAAATACATTCTGCTATATTCCGGTAAAGTGACCCATTTGTAAATTCCCTGATTCCCAGACTATTTATCAAATTCCCGGACTTTCCTTGTCTGGAACACACCTCTCTCCGGGATATCAGAAATGCTTCAGTAAGTCGGCTTCACTTCAACCCTCGAGGTTTGTGCTCACAGACTCTAACATCAAACTGAAAGGCCTCTCTGTGGGTAGATCATTACCACGCTAAGACACACAGAAGCAAAGCGCTGGATACGCTCTCAAAGGCCTCCTCGGAAATGCCGGAATAGGTAGGGTGGGGCGGGATGGGTAGCGCGCGTTCTCGAAAAAAGAAGCGAGCCATGTCTGACGCTAGACATGTGACGCACGCTGCCATTCTCCCCGCTTCATTCATTTCCGCGAGTCGCTCAAAAAACGGTCTCTCTCCTTGAAAAAGACCCGAGCGATGACACGGTGGCAGATGGCTCAATAAAAATGGCGAGGCGCTTTGGAGCGTCTTGCCACCAACCGTAAGGAGAGTTTCAAGTGGCAGCACTACACTTACATAAGACTGACTGAAGCTAAAGAGAAAGGGCTTAGTTGATAAAAAAAAAAAAAAAACAGACTTCCTATCTTTGTTTTCGTCTGACAGGAGAGGCTTTGGGATAGTGTTCCGTTTGCCTGAGAGTCCGCGTTGGTGTGTGCATTCACGGAAGGTCATGAACTTTCGTGCTAACAGGTATCGACACCCAATCGGGGAGGAGGGAAGGAAAGGAGGAGGGAAGGCTGTCGTTCACTGTGAAACGGCAGTGCTTAATCTCATTACGCCGATTGTCTATGGGAGAGAATTAGAGTGGGATCTGTAGGAATTATACATGTTGGGGTCGCACATAATGAGCGCTACGTAATCCCCCCACTCGCAATCAAAAGGCTGCCAGGGAGCACCAGCCAGCCGGCACACACATGGGGAGACACACACACACACACACACACGCACGCACACACACACACACACACACACACTTCTTCCGCCTTTAAACGAGCGCTGCCATTGAAATCCACAGACAAGCCTGACAGTCGTCGTTTTGAAATGAGCGACTCCAATTGAGCCTTAACAGCGAGCGAAGTGCCAAATTACACAGAGTGGGGGGATTAACGCAGAAACGGACAGATAAACGAGCAAGGAGAGCGAGGGAGAGAGAGAGAGAGATGTGGAAAAACAAAGAGAGGGAGAGAGAGAGAGAGAGGGAGGAAAGAAGAGCAAACCGTTGAAGTGAGGAGAAGCGCTCAATAATGAATGAGAGGCAAGTGGAGGATTTGGCTTAGAGCAACAGGGTCTGTAAATTAATGTGGCACTGTAAAAAGGAAAAAGGAAAAAAAAAAAAAGGCGGAAAGTGCTTGAGAAATTCACACAGGGGAAGTGAGGTGTTATAGCACCATCGTGTGGAGGAAGAGTGCACCACCTAGCCTGTCAATAAACAACATGTCAGTCAAACTGCACAGCGGAGTGATGGAGGTATATCATAGGCTAAAAATTAAAGCCTCACCGGGGATGAGCTGATATTACTAGTGTGTGTGTGCGTGTGTGTGTGCGACTGACTCAGTGTGTCCCTGGAAGACGTTGACGGAGTGGATGGACGGGTCTCTGAAGTCCCACAGTCTGAAGGTGGTGTCTCTGGACGAGGTGACCACCAGCCGCTGGGTGGGGTGGGTGCAGCAGTGGGTCAGCTCCTGGTCATGGCCTGCGTGCGCGCACACACACACACACACACACACACAATATTGATCATGACCAACTCAATGCTAATGGCTCTCATTGGCCTGTATCTCTGTGTTTATGTGTGGATGCAGAGCAAATGGAGGGTATTAAAGGGATAATTCACCCCAAAATGAAAATTCTGTCATTATCTACTCAAATGAATTAAAAATATGTATGATATGATGTATGAAAATGGGAATATGTTATACCATATTGTGCCATATTATGTAGGCCTGCTGCATGTGTATGGTTGTGTGAGCTTACCAGTGAGTGTGTGAACCAGTTCGGACGTCTCCACCTCGTACAGGTTGGCGGCGCGGTCCCAGGAAGCCGTCACCACCTGGCGGCCTCCCACCAACCAATCCGCCGCGATCACCACGCCCTGGTGGCTCTTCAGCGTCGCCGTGGCGACCCGGACGGTGGGCACCTCGAAGGGCCCCTCCCCGTCCACCTCCCCTTCCTCTCTGTCCGACGAGTCCTGGTCATCGTCGCACGGCGCCTACGGGTGCACAGAGGAGGACGTGCAATAGTTCAGTCAAATTATATAGAATAGAAAACCAGTGACAGCTTGGTTCTGGTTTTGGTTTAGTTTATTTGTGCTATATGGGTCTTTGAGACTGATACAGATACCAGAAGAAATTCATACATAGGCATCAACTTCACTATTTATATTTGTCTAAGCAAATTTCAAGCATTTAAGCATAATTTATTCATTCACACTCATTCTGACCAAAATGTTGCATTAGAATCAGTTTGGGTTAAAGGCTTCCCATAGACAACCAGTGTTGCACTGCATCATATCCATCACATCACAGCTGGACGACACTGACTGACCAATATCAGATTTTTAATAACAGGCCAATGTCAGCCTGATATATCAGAAAGTCAATATATCAGTCTAAGCCTAATTTGTACATACAAATGATAAAAACACAAAAGGAGAGAGAAGAAAAACACAACAGTAATTATGCAGGTGAGAAACAGAAACTCTGCAACATTGTTCTCAAAAGAGAAAAAAAAAAAAAAAAAAAAATCAAGATTCATTGGGAAGGTGAGAGTGTGAAAATGAATAGAGGGGGTGGTGTGTGTGTGTGTGAGGAAGTGAGAGAGAATGTGTTAATGAGCGAAAACTTCCAGAAGTTAATAGAGGAGAAAGTTTGTTAGTCTTTATTTGAAGTTTCTGAGAGATTTTAATTAATTAGCATCAGGCAAATGCAAATTGAAAAGGTCAAAATAATGGGCAAAATATTGTTTTGGAGTTTGGAGATTGGCTGACTGACTGGATGAAGAGGAGGTCTGTAAACACAGGGTTCCCATTGTGGCCCTGATGTAAATTTCCATGACTTTTCTATGACTTCCCATTACTAAATCAGAGTGCTTTTCCTTCCTGTTTTGTCACTGCTGTTTTTCAAAATTGATAAACAGTCAAACAATACATTCTGCAGTATTCCTGAAACCCATTTGCAAAATTCCCTGATATTCCCTTGACTTCCCCTGTCTGGAATACACTTCTCAAAAGTCCAGGATCTTCCAGGAATCCCATGACCAGTGGGAACCCCGGGAACAGGACAGTGGGAAGTGTTACTCACACTGACATCTGGTGGTGGCTGGGGGGCGGGAAGCTGCACCATGTAGCGCCAGATGTGGGCCGTCTGGTCCCCAGAGGCTGTGGACACACACACACACACACACACACACACACACATATAAACTCACACTGTGCTGACATCATTGCTTGAGAGACAATAGAGGGAGAAGGATGATGGTCAAAAAGTCATGAGAGAATTAACATAGTGACACATACAGTATGTATATCATCACAGCAAAACTCAAAATACACACACACACACACACACACACACACACACACGTACCTGTGAGGGCCATCTGCTCCGTGGGGTGGAACTTGATGGAGTTGACTGTGTGTGAGAGAACATTCCTCATCAAGACATCTTCCTTTATCCAACAATCATCTACAAACTAATTTCTATCATTATACAAAGTGTGAATGTATAGATATACTTTTTATTATATACTTTGAAATGTTTGCACAATTGAAGATACAATAATGTCAAGGAAGGATTTTTAGGAATTCGGTCCCAGGTCTCTTACCTGATCCTGCATGGCCAGCATACCTCAGCAGACATTTCCCAGTCTCTATGCTCCACAGCAGAGCTGAGTGGTCTGCAAGGGGAGAACAAAGGTTCACCTCCATGTGGTCATTCATATCATTTAAGACAACATGCTTTTATCAGCTGAGGATTTTATAGGAATGGTTGATTAAAGGTGCTACCTGTAGCATTTTAACGTCAATAAATCATTACCACATACATTTTGACACATTAGTAGAATTACTGTAAACAAACCAGACCATCACTGAGAAGACTGGCAGCCTCTACCGGCTTCTACTCTGCATTTTATATTGTGTGCCACCGGGTCGATTTGGAGGGAAATGTAATGATTGCCTTACAGCACCAAACAGGAAGAGGGAGCTTTCCTTCCAGATCAAATAGAGCTAAAGTTTTCAGGGTTTCTGGCAACAGCAGATGGTGGAAGGAGTGAAAGGCCGATGGATAAATCACTTCCAACATGTTTATCCTCTTCAGGAAAGCCAAAGAGAAAACCTTTGATTGAAGAAGCAAAGATCCTCTTTGAAACCAGAACTAAAAGGGTTTATGGTGATGTGGTCTTAATTTTGATAAACACTGGCTGTAACAATACTACTGGAATGTGATAGAGGCTACCAATCATCTAGACTACAGTCTCATTTGTTTTCAATAATTACACATTGATGGAAATGCACCTTTAGTCTTGACTAATTATTCACATTAAAAATGACTAAATGGCCTGCTGGCTGTGTAGAACAATGCAGCGGTTGATTTAAATGGTAAGTCCGGTGTGCTGGTGTACCTGCGGAGGCGGTGCCCAGGACCACCGGCTGAGTCCTGGTGACGCTCAGGTCCCAGATCCCGTCCCGGTGGCCCACGTACTCCTTCAGCAGCTGGCACAGCGCCCGGGAGCCTGTGGTGGCTTTGAAACTAGACACAATCTGAACAGGGAGGGAAGAGGAGAGGGAGAGAAAGAATAATAGAAAGAGGAAAAATAGAAAGAGAGATAAGAATTCTTCCTCCCGCTGAACTAAGGCCAAACCAAACACAGTGTCACTAAAATTAGAGCCCAGCTAAAATTAAAGTAACTAGAGGTGCACCAATACCAGTCTTTCCAGAACTGATAAAAGTAGAGTACTTAGGTAAATCAGCTGATATGAGTACCGATCCAAGTATTACTCAATTTACAGCCATTCATGCCACCTGATATTGGCCTATTATGAAACAGGTACAGGAGCAAGTGCATCAATTGGGTTTATGTTTGACAAATGATAATAAAAAAAAAACAAAGTTGGCTACATAACATAGGCTAGAGGATATAGCTTTTTTCCCACTAGTCAAACACAGTTTATTGTTAGACTCTCAAAAGCAGTTTAAGAATAGGTTAGCAGATAAGGAACAGTGTGGCAGATAGGGCACGCTGCCTCCCACACTTCATTTGCAGATTCGTGTGGGAGCTGGATCGGCACCAAACCTGGTAATAAAGATACTGTTGGTGCACCTCTTAAAAAGAAAACCCACTAAATAGTCTATTTACACATGGCCTTTTAGTGGCTGTTGGCTACCAGATGAACTATGCAGGGAGAGAGAGTAAACTGTGGTTCTATCTGTCACGGTGCAGGCATCAGTACATTTGAGAGGACCGTCGCCAGGCCGGCCTGTAATGTACATGCTGCTGCGTGCTGAAGGCTAACCAAAGCAGAAGGCTACAGCTATTTGTCATTAGATGCAGCAGCAAAGCATCTAGGTTCACTTGTGTCAGAATGTGTTAGCGTACGCTCTCATTCTGTCGGGGGGAGTTTACGGTCAAAGTGCCAACAGTCTTATTTGTTGCCTGTGATTAGAACACAATGAGCAATTACATTTAACCACATGACAAGGTAATCAGGGAATATAGTTAGTGCGCGTCGTTTGCATTAGTGCCGAGTCATTTCAGTCTCGTCAAAATTAGTTTTTGGTCATGTATCGCAGCCAGATGATAGGTTAGCTGTATATTATAGCTAGTTTCGTCAGGAGGTTAATCTGAGTAGTCCTCCCTTGATCCCTTGGGTCCTCTTTCCTAACTTCCGACTCATAAGGAATACACCAAAAGGTTTGCATAATCCTTTAAGGCGTGGTCAAAATCACAAGCCTTTCACCCACAATCACTTTAGAGAGGGTGTAGAGCAGAAGAGGAGAGCAGGAGTCAAGGTCAGACTTCAGCGAGGAAACTCAGCCCACTGCCGTCTCCCGTCACGCTTGGTGACAAGCGGAGCGTTGAGGAAGTTACCCATGAATCTCCACCCCACAACTCCCACGAGGCCACGCTGAAGTTGCGAGGTCCGCCTACTTTGCCGTGGAAAGTGTACAAGCGCTATATCGGCAAGAGATTGAAAGGGAAGAGGTCATTTTTATTTTTAAATCCACCAGAATACGTGGTAAACGCTGACGACCACACATTACAGAGTTTAACCTCTTTGTCTGATGTGCTGTGCTTTGAGTTGAGTGGGAATTTAGCATGAAATGTCTGTATGAACTGTGTGAATATTCATTTTCTGAATCTAAAACTCTGTATTCCTTGTCCTTAAACCCTGTAGGCTCAAAATCTTATTCTACAAACACATTATTACTTTAAACAATTAAACAATGTAGACTAAAAATGAGAAACCTATACTCAAAAAATCGATTGTTAAAATGTTTCTATTGATTGCCCACTCTTTATATATCATGACCCTTGATGAAGAGGAAAAGCCAGTCTTCCCTCCCCTCACTGAGTAACAAAGGGGCTTTTGATAGTCTGTAATCATTACCCCAGGCCTAAATCCAAACTGTTCAAAAACGTACATAGATTACATAGATGTGTAATCTTATTAGCTCTACAGAGTGTGTTTACATCGCTAATGGCAGTTACCTTGCTGGTGGAGGCTTTGTAAGTTGTCTTCAGCTTCTGTGAGAGTTGACTGGTGCTATGGCTGGCTGTGTGGTGGAGAGACAAAGAGGAATGAGTGAAATTCACCAGTGTCGACCTGGTTTTACTGCCGCGGCTAGTAATGGCCTAATAAAGTGGCATGGCTTTTAACTAGATACACCTCACAATGCAAAGCCTTGTGGTTTATTTCTAGTTGTTAGTTGTTAGTTACTGCCTACATGGCTGCTTGCAGTGGAGATGCTGCCATGTGGACAGCAGGGATGAAGGGTATCACAGTTAGGTAATATGAGAATGGAAAAATGCTTGGACACTTGGTGTTTGTCTTGTGTAATCTACATCAAGGTGTATTCTGCTTCTAGATACATTTATGTTACCTTCTTACCCCGTCACTGGGCTTTCCGTCACCTCCATGTGCAAGCAACTGATAGACCTTTTTCCCAAGGCGGCCATTTTGAACACAGTAGGAAACACTACTCAGAAGAGCAAGTACAGCCCTGCTAGGTCCTACTGTTGTGTACCAAGATGCACATCATACAGTTAGAAACAAACGGATTTCAATAATCCAGAGGGATACAGGTTCACATTTTAATGTAATATATTTGGCCAATATATTCTGGCCAGCTACCAGAATCTAGCCTAGGTAGCTAGCTAGTAGCTACCTAGCTAACACCAGCTAACTTCCCTGATAAATTCAAGCAGTCATTGTAGTTGTTGTTCCCAAGATTCCTTGCTAATTTGGTAACTGTTAGGTCTATCTGAAGTCCTCATTCGTAACGCTAGTTTAAATATATATGACAACCTCCCAGGTAGAGTTTCCCACCCTGAATGTTCAAAATGGCTGCCATGGGGAATAAGGCCTACCGACATTTAAATCATCACATAAACCCCATCACTATTTGCTATTTGAATTTCAAGAGAAGCAAGGCTCTCTTGTTAAATGTTTTGCAGTACATAGCAGACTCCTGTGTAGAAGATTGGATACTAGACCTTTTGTTTTCAGTGCTCCCTTGGTCGGGTCTCCTCCCTCAATAGTCTGTCCATCTCCTGTCAGACGCTCGTTCAGAGAATCGATTTCCCGGCGCACTGTAATGTTAGCACAGTGACAGGGCCTTAGTAGACAAACACCGCTTACACCCTGAAACCATTTGGCTAGCCTGAAAGTCAATCAACACCTGGGGGTCAAGGAAGTGAGGTCTGTGCCCGAGAAAATAAAAGTCTGAAGGGGTTAATATGAGAGGGAGTTGATCATCTAAAAACAGAACTCTTTGCTACTGAATGGAAGGAACTCATAAACCAGGATTTCAATGTTGCACTGCATTTGTATTCTATGTATTTGGGTCATAACTTTAAAAAGAAGGGTTTTTTATGATACCCCTAATAGATTTCTACTGCATTATCAGTAACTCACATTCTAGGTTCTCAATGTAGAGGTTTTCAAACTCGCGCTCAATCTGGCCGAACAGGTCAAGGAGATTGTTCCGTAAGGATAGGGGCAGCTTGGAGTCCTGCACAAACACAAAGACAAAACAGAACAAAGCTTTGATAAACTCTATGGCAAGCTGCCACATAGGCCTGCAACTCCTCTATCATATTGGAATAGGAGAAAGAGGAAGCCATTTTTATCCCCTCCCCATTGCCTTCATTGTATTCTCTCTCAATTAGTAAGAGGTAAAAATTGATAGCCATTAGTTCTTATGTGACCTGCCTGGTAAAATAAGAAGAATCAGAAATTTTACAAAACTATTAACTTGCGCACCATTTTCAAATATGATCAGACCGGAAAATACTGTTGTTGATGTAAGGGAATACAATTTTACAACACAATGTGACAATAAGTACCTAATATAATGTCTTATGTTTTTGGCTTAGTAATACAATACATACAGTGCAATACACACCAGGAACACAAGCCAAAATAGTTACACTCTATTTGACGAAGCATCTTAGCTGTAGCAACCAACAGAAATCTCTTGTTAAACAGAGTGCATATGTGTATATACACACACACTCCCACACATTCACACACACAAACCACACTACCTTATCTAATGTACGCAAGGCTCCATTTAGCAAGTGTGAATACTCGGCTACAGTTTGTGCTGTGAAGCTACCACTGTACATTGTGAGCTACAGTATGTTTGTAACACAAACTAGAACTACAGACTACAAGATTAACACAATGCTAACTACACTATAGCCAAGATCCAACCAGCCAAACTCTACATTTCAACTGACTTACCTCCATAGTGAACTGTTACCAGTTGACCACCAGACTACACAGCATGCAAAGAGAAGTAAAGGCTGCCATGAAAACAATGGATTCAAAAGCCTGGGTTTGACAGCTCGCCTTGAGAGCTGCTGTCCATTTCTCTAGAGACCTGAAACACGAGGAAACCAAATACTTGACTGTCAGCCTGTCTTCTGGCGCCCGTTCAAGAGCGAGAGTGTGTCACCACGACGTTAACCGCCTCTCCGTTCTGTCAGTGCCACATGTAAACACACGTTGCAAAAAAAATAACAAAAAAAAACAGGCAATTAGCAAACAACAGCCCACCCTTATTCATTCAAAGCCGCTCAGTCGTGGCCCTTAAGTCTACAGTGCTCTATGGCTAATGTGCATAATGACAGCATTGAGAGACTGGGAGAAAACCCTACCGGATGTGATCTGTATGGGTCTATGGAGAGGTTTACAGTGTGTGTGTGTGTGTGTGTGCATGTGTGCCTAGCGTGTGTGTAGAACTTGTGCTGGTGTGTGTGTGTGTGTGTGTGTGTGTGTGTGTGTGGGGGGGGGGGGGGGTATAGCCTAATGCACATATAATGAGCCAACAGGTCTTGGCAATGGATAAAGAGGCCCAGTGAAAAGACTAATCAGACCTGGACAAGCAGCCCATATTAAAACTTGATGAGACAACAGGCCGGTGCCAGTGCTGAGCTCTTGTTTTAGTGTCTGATAAGTCAAGGACACCGTTCAGCAAGAGAAAGTGAACGGTAAAGGACTTGCTATAGCCAAAACACCAAATCCACAGCCAAAATCACATGTTCTATTTCAAACAAACAAACCAAAAAACACCTCTTTCTCCCCCTTTTTCGTTCTACCAGCTTCCATGACAGAAATACACGATACAATCCAAAACACTTGCTAGCTCTTATTCACTCACACACCCCCTTGTGTAGCTTTTCTGACAGAGGACTCTAACAGGGTCACTTTGCAGCCAACTCCCAAAAGTTAACAGCCAGGATGTTCTTAATCACACAGTAAAGAGCTTTTATTATCTCCAAGGTAAAGAGGCCAGACAGTTGGCTACAGTTGGCTATATGGGCGCTTATCAAAGAGCTCTTAGTCTCCTCTCTGGGAGAAACAAATCAATTGTAGCTGCAATTTAAATACCTGTTTGGAAACAGTTAATCACTAACTTGATGGTACCAGTCAGTGGCATTCAAAAATCCACAGTAGATTCCTTTGTTTTAACACAAAAATAAATAAATAACCAGTGTGCACATCCACATCAGCCAATTCATGAAGGCTTACTAGTACATTAGATATTAACACTTTTAAACCAAAATAAGTTCCTATAATAATCTACAGAACTAAAGAACACTGACATTTTCCCTGGGGGAAGTACATCTCATAAACACACTGCAGCGTGGGAGCTGAGTGGAGTGTGGATGTTGCAACACCAGGCAGAAAATAAAAGCAATGCTGCTCAACCGGCTGGTACTGTACTCTCTCTTTCCTAGACTGGAAGAAACCAGCCTCCCACCACCACAGAATACAATCAAAATGCTAATCAACAGAGAATATCCTCCTGCCTCGGTGCATGTTGTTTGTGAGCCGATGCACAAGAAGCTCCATGGGTCCCGCCTACATGTCAGCACATTTAGGTTTATTACTAGCAGTGTGTTTACCAAAATGTTAGTCTGCAACTGTCTACTCTATGCATGATATTTCATGTCTTTGTCTTTCATGTTTACCTGAACTATCCGTGCTGGTGTGTGTGTGTGTGTGTGTGTGTGTGTGTGTGTGTGTGTGTGTGTGTGTGTGTGTGTGTGTGTGTGTGTGTGTGTGTGTGTGTGTGTGTGTGTGTGTGCATGATTGATCTCTGTGGATCTCCCTCACCTGTCCCTCCAGCATGTCTCCTCTGTGGGTGCCGGGTGGCCTCTCCTCGGTGCTGTTGGTGCGCCGTATGGACAGGCTGTGGGCCTTGCGCTTCTGCTTGGGGTGACGGGCAGCCGAAGCAGAGCCGCTGCTGCTTCCGCCCTCCACGGGCATCCCTCCTCCTTCCTCGGTGGCCCTGCCCCTGCTCACCTCCTACCTGAGAGGCTGGCTGGATAAACAAAGGCCAGGCTGCTTGTTTGGTTGGTTGGCGGGGGGGTTGGGTCAGTTTGGTCGGTTAACAACACCTGCCTGCATGTGAAAAGGAAGTTCAGTTCATGTTCACAGTCAATTTCAGGACTGCTCAGGATAAAGGGTAGACGTGTCTGCACAGTACAGATCAGGATTGATAAAGATGGACGTATTAATGGAGACTGGACTAGTTAATAGTGCTTGTTATGGCAGCATCTAGCCCCAATATGTGCCGTTTTCTTGTATGGAGAAAACATTACTCCAAACTCCATTCAGAAATCTGATCATTTAATGCTGTCTTGCTTATCAGCAAAAGTATAGACCTGGTAGAACATAATTTAAGAGCTTTTACAAATCATTAAGAGACACTGGTAAATTCGGGATGCAGCACTTGGTAAAATTTCTTGGAGTTAATTCACCAACCACAGTTGGTGGAAGAGGTGAACCAGTTCTGAAACTTGACATTCTATTGAAATACAGTAAGTGCTGCTTGGTGGATCATGTATACGCCGAATTTCCCGGTGGCTAATAACGATTCGTAAAAGGTCTTAAGTTATGTTCTACGCATGTATGTAACGTTACGTTTGATGAAAAGCAAGGCAGCATTAAATTGACAGATTTTTTTTATGGAGTTTAGCGCTTCACGTTCTCTCCATACATAGAGAACGACACGTATCGGGGCTATGCAGGTTCTTTGCCATCATTACCACCCAAGCTTTGGTGCTATCCGCCATAGCTAAGAAGCTGGACTAAGAAGGACAACAAAATTTACAAGCAAAAGACTGAAAAATAAAGGATGTCATGCGCGCTAACACACCTGAAATAGCTAATTATCTACAACTAGCTAGCTTAACACTAGCTAACACTGATAAGCTAGTTTACAAGGTTAAGATTTGACGTTGCTTTCATAACCTGCATCCCGTTACCGATATAATTATGTTACATACGAAAATAGATATCCACTCAAGTGACCCTCCAGTTACTTCAGATTTAGCACGGAGGTGTAGAAACGAAATTAGCTGGCCGTGGCAGGCTAGCAGAGGACTAGCTGCCACACATCACCTTCCCTGCGGCACCTCGCAACTTTCACCACACAGCAGCTAAGCAACAATATGGATGGGCTTAGCTGGCCTGGCTCGAGACTAGTTACATGATGGAAACCAAGGTATTTATGATTTTTCAACGTGTTTGTGAATGTAAGAGTTTCACATTGCCGGGTGACACCACGCTCAACTCCAGCAAGTATCACAATTTTAATTCTATTTTTGACACATCACTTATTTTTCTAGTGCACCGACTTCCGCATCACGTGTATTGTGTTTGCACTGTGTCAGCCAATTGGGTGTCACGCCGCGGCGTCGGGAGCCAATGAGAAGCTGGAACGTAAGAAGTGGGAAGTGGAGACTAGGAGGATCGTCAACTGAGGGTGTTCCTCTCTGACAAAACCGTCGTAAACAAAAGTAAAAACGAGTCAAAGGAAGTCGTTTATCTACCTGAAAGACCAAAAGTCATTTGTAAGTAATCGGAGATTGTATCGGTTTCTCTGTAGATTGTGTTCGTGGCTGACAATGTGTGCATTAAGTCCAATCAGGCTTGTCAGAGGCTGGGGTGGTGCAGGCGGTGCAGTGGTCTGATGGCGTGGTGACAGGGTCGGTGTTTGGGGTAAAAGACGGAGTGGGTTCTACTGGAACGGAATAATACGACATCTATTCATTGCCAGTGACTTTCATTCATTGTTTTTGATAAATTATGAGAACATTTTTGAGAAAATTCACATCAAGGGAGCATTCAGGACCAATGTTCCCTCTAATAATACATTATCTGTCCACTTGATCCACTTGTTCCCAGAAATATAGTTGATGTGAGCTGGTTAGATGCAGAGACTTTGACACAGTTTAGGTTTTAATGAAGAATAAAAAAAAAAAACCCAAAGAAAATAGTGGTTAAATGTGATGTAGCCTCTGGGAGAGTTATAGCCCGCAGCCACAGTGAAAGTTTGCACCTATTTGAGTTTAATAAGCTTGGAAGCTTAATTCAAATTCTGTGGTTGCATGCTGTTTGGCTGCACCACGCAATCTGTGCTGACTCACAGACCTCCAGACTGCTTTAAGAAACACCCAAACCCTGTTTTACTGTGAAGATTATGAAGCACACCATCTCAAATATTCATATGGAACAGAGGAACTAAATTGTTATATCTTCAGAATAATGTACTGTAGTATGATCTCTTATGGTGCTTGGTTTGTGCACACAACCTGCTGAAGCACATACATGATCAAAGTCTGACATCCATAAGATAAACAACCATAAATATAAACAAAAATCTCTCATATTTTCAGAAAAGGATCTTCCCAGTCCTTCCTCAGTGTAATCAGTAGTGGAGCTGACTGGGCGTGATCCACTCCGGCTTTTACCAACACCTACGTCTTCAACCTGTGTGATTGGTTTTCTATTTTGGTCAGGCGATGGTGCGGGCTTTGTGGGCGGTGCTCCGGATGGTGTCCTGCGAGGGCCCCGCTTTGTTGAAATCAAACGTACCTGGGAGAGTGAGTGCTGCAGCTGCAAGGTTCCCACCATCCCACACACCCACTTCTGTCTGCTGCAGAAATATATCGAGGTAGGTCGCTGTAGGTTGTTGCCTCTTTTTTTATTAAACAGTCAAGTCGTGTGTTTTGAGGTGAAACAACAAAGTCAGAGATAAGCCTGTTGATCCTAAGCTGTTGAGAGACCCAAAGTCTCTGTCTGTTCTATTGATAGTTCTGCTAACGTTACAGCCTGTTTGTCTCCAACCCTGGTACATGTCTTGTATGGAGAGAACGTCACGCCAAACTATTCAAAACTCTATTCAAAATCTGCTACGTTAACGTGGGTTTGTTTATCAGCTGAAATACACACTTAATAATTATGATTCAATACCTTATGTGAATCGTAAGGAGCCACTTTTCAATTCGGGATTCGGGCTTAGTGGATTATGTATATGCCGAATTGAAGAGTGTATCCTAACGACTTAAAAGCTCATAAGTTATGTTGAACGACCTGTGTACGTTTGCCGTTAAGCACGGCGTTATTAAATTGCCATATTTTTAAACGGAGTGTTGTTCTCAGTAGAAGAGAACGGCACGTACCAGGCTGTGCTAGACAGCTTGTTACATTATTAATTGGATGTGTTTCAGTCTGTCTCACCCATGTTCCACACAGCCTTGTTCTGCTGGACTAGTGTGTGAGACCACAAAGTCTATGAATAAAATACAACTGGATCAATATCAGTATCACAATATCAACAAAACAACGAGGATGTTCAAATGGAGCCAAAAGTACTCCATGTTCTATGTAGTTTGTCTGTTGGTCTTGTCTGGTTGACTGTTTGAAACCTTAGTGTTTCTATTTGCATCATGATATTTACAAAAGTAGTGTACAATTCTCGCTCTGTTCTGAAAACATGGTGCAACCTGCTCACTGACTGCACTGAACCCTAACCGTCCACTCTGTCCTCCGTCCAGCCAGGTGAGGAGGCTCCAGTGTGCGGCCAGAATGCCTGAAATAAACACAGACAACCTGGACGAGAAGCAGGTGCAGCTGCTGTCCGAGATGTGCATCCTCATCGACGAGAACGACCGCAAGGTTGGAGCGGACACCAAGAAGAACTGCCACCTCAACTCCAACATCGACAAAGGTGAGCCTGGTGCCGCCTGTTACCACGCACACATCTGTCCTGCATGTATTACATAAGCGCTTACTATGTTGCTGTTTGTGTTGGCAGGTTTATTACACAGAGCCTTCAGTGTCTTCATCTTCAACAGCGAAGAGAAGCTGCTGTTACAACAGAGGTCTGACGCCAAGATCACTTTTCCAGGTGAGCAGCTAATCCTTTCTCACCTTTGGGTGTGACCCTTATCAGAAATACGTAACATATCAGCAGCATTAGTAAGCAACGTTTTTAAGCCGTCCCCTTTCTCCTTGTGTGTGTTTGTGTGTGTGTGTCTGTGTGTGTGTGTGTGTGTGTGTGTGTGTGTGTGTGTGTGTGTGTGTGTGTGTGCAGGCTGTTTTACCAACACGTGCTGCAGTCACCCTTTACATACAGCCAGTGAGCTGGAGGAGGCGGATGCAATAGGAGTGAGGAGAGCAGCTCAGAGGAGACTCAAAGCTGAGCTCGGCATCCCCATGGAACAGGTATAGTGTGTGTGTGTGTGTGTGTGTGTTTGTGTATTCATGTGAGTGCACACATTTCCAGACTGTTCCTACATTCTCTCCGCAGACCAAAATCCACATTTGAGCTTTGAACCACTATCAAAGCGTTGTTAAAGTGGGGTCCCGGGACCCCCAGAGGTCCTTAGCTAAATGAGGATTAGTTTAATTTCACTATGATTGAATCCACTAGAAATGATCCCCATTACAGAATGAATGACTATTCTAATCATAGGCTTACAATTCAATACCAAATCAGCATCAGCAGTCTTCCCCTATGGGTCACTGGGACTAAATTTGATCAAATGGGCATCTGCGTTCATCTCTATCTTGATTCTCATGTGTGTCTATCTAGGGTCTGTGATATGAGCCCCTGTGTTTTATAACATGTAGTTTGAACCAAGCAATCTGATTGGTCGATACGTTCCAACCATGCTGATTCCCCTAACCATAGCTATCCAAAATGGACTTGGTTGCTCTGCTCTTGTAACCACTGAGCTAGTTAGTGATCTTTCTTGTTTTCTCCTGTTTTGTATTTTTATGTATGTCCAGACAGACATTCATTATCACTTTTCAGACAGTAGATATTAGCTGATCTCTTCTTCCCTGTCGTGCCCCAGGTGACGCCAGATGAAATGACGTACCTCACAAGGATCCACTACAAGGCCCAGTCCGACGGGGTTTGGGGAGAGCACGAGATCGACTACATCCTCTTCATGCAGAAGGTAGCGCTGTTGTTAAAGTTAGGGGTTACCGTTTTTTTTTGTTTTTTTTTTCATATCATATTATCACCACATTTCTCTTCTCTCTCCGCTCGAAGGACGTGGAGGTGGACCCCGACCCCAACGAGATCCAGAGCCACTGCTACGTGACCAAGGAGGAGCTGAAGGAGATGCTGGAGAAGGCCAAGCGGCAGGAGCTGCTGATCACGCCCTGGTTCAGCCTCATCGCCGAAACCTTCCTGTTCGAGTGGTGGGACAACCTGCACAGCCTCAAGCGCTTCACGGATCACGACCGCATCCACCGCATGTAACCGCAAACCTCCGAAACCATTTGTCCGTACTCACCCGGCACTTGGAAAACCTCCTCGAAAATACTCAAAAGTAAATTGTTCACGTCGAGTTTTGTTATGGATTTCACAGTCGTTGCCGTCGAGGGAGGAGGATTTTTTTTGAAGTGTAGGTTTTCTTACACTGAAGCTGCTATGAGGAGGGAGTAGAGAATGTGTTTTTACTGTTGCTAAACGCGGTTCACAGTAGCTTCGTAGCACTAAGAGCATCCATCATCATAGTGGATGAGAGGCGATCCTAGTAGAGCTAGTTCAGTGTTTTGGGATCGATCACAGCTAGATAATCAGTCAACTCTGAGAAGTTGCACACCGTATTTGCATTTTTGTTTGTAATTCCTGAACAGAAATGAAGACAATTGAGAGTTAAATATTCAACTCCCATCTTAACAAGAATTTAAATTGAGTCATTTATTAGGCTCTTTACGGTAAAATGTAATGTTATTGTTGATATCTCCATGGAATGTATAGCCTATTTTTGTATAAAATCTTCAAGTGCCTGATTACAGGTCATTTAGGCTGAGATGAATGTTGGCTACAAGTAGTTATAATAACAACCTCCATCACACCGTATGATACTGTTGACACTGGCGGCAATGAGGAAGCTGTTTCTTTGTGATCTTTTATGCAATAAAGATTTCAAAGTGTTAGATTGCTAGTGGATGGTTTTATTGCACATGTATCAGCTCATTCACTGTTGAAGCATTTATTCAAATAGAAAACAAGCAAATAGTAAACATGTTGTCCCCCACCAGTGATTTAGTTCCACCGTTGGGTCAGTCAGTGATTGCTGTGTACTTGAAATATGAGTGAAATTGTATAAGCATTTTCATATGGGACAATGAAAGGACAGATTGATCATATATATCTGTTGCCTGCTCTCCTCAGAATTAGGCTTCCAAGTGATATCTTGAAATGTAGTAACTGTAATTGTCCTGTTTTACTCAATACAGAACAAAATATAAGAACTACAATACACAATAAATACAATCCGTACATTACACAATGTACCTTAAAATACAATTTATAATACAATATAACATACAACACCAGGAGCATGAGTGTTATGAATAATATAAATGCTAGAAGTGATATATGGTATTGCACAGTAGGTAAGTGGTAATATGATATAAGTAGTCAACACTGATGGCACAGTGGTAGTGCAGTGATGATGCAATAACAGTACAACAGTCCAACAACTGGACAATAACTACAGTGTCTTGTGGTTAGAGGTTTGCCCAAAAATTCTCCATTGACTCACTTCAACACATCAACCCAGTCTGATGTCTCCAAGTGTGTAGCGTGTGTAGACTATTATGTTACCTATGATAACTAACTGTATTGCTTTACCACTGAGTCCCCATTCATTGTCCCTCACCTTGTATGATAACTTTAACTGTATGACCTGCTTTACCACTGAGTCCCCATTCATTGTCCCCCACATTGTATAACTTTAACTGTATGACCTGCTTTACCACTGAGTCCCCATTCATTGTCCCCCACATTGTATAACTTTAACTGTATGACCTGCTTTACCACCGAGTCCCCATTCATTGTCAGTGCCGCCCCCTAGCGGCACAAAGTCAACGTTACAGACTAACAAACTAACAAACTAAGAGACGAACTAACTAACTAACGGAGGGAGACCGATCTATAGTCCCCCCCTTTGGTGGGGGAGAATGAAATGATGTTTTGGCAAAAGATTTTGATTGCATGACTAACATTTCCTCATTCATTGTTCACCAAGTGTAGTGCATGCTTTGCATGTATGAGGCCCCGGGTTCAATCCCTGGCATCTCCAAGAGGTTTTTTGTTGAAGAAGACGACAAGTCCTGTAGGAGACCAAACAAGTACAGTGACATCCACACCAAACCACTCCTGAGCTGTGTCTTACGCACACCTCTCCAAAAATGTTAGTTCACGTAGGGCAACGCATGACCGCAAGAACGGTGATTGGTCTGCTTTGTTTTTCTTCCTACCTGTATCCGGTTGCTGTCCACCAATAGTGAAGACAATGGAGCAGATGCAAGAGAGATGAGCTGCAAATATATTGATTTGTAGGACACTTCATCCCCAAATTATAAAGACTAGCAGATGTCACTGAATTCATGGTGAGAAATATCCCAAAACAGAAGCTTCAGAGAATGTAAACACTACTACTTGTTCTGGCATTACTTCCTCGTTAACAAAGCACACTACAGCCGTCTACTAGTAATTCGGTGGAGTACTGCACAGTCACCGACGGAGAACCATAAATGCTTGGACCGCCCACCGCTAATTTGGGCTTGATGATCTGCTGATACAATACTGTACAGTAGATTAGAGGATTAGAGTTTGTACTCTGGAGAAAGCAAACAGACACTTTAAACCATTTATCCCCAACAAGAGGGTTCTTTTTCATAGTCCAATTTTAATCCCAAGAACCCGCACCCACTTTTCCTTGCAGGAAAATTAAGTGGAGTACAAAGGGACTGACCAAAGGGAGACTAAATAACACATTTTTATTTTTTTATTTTGACCCCCCCCAACCTAAAGATTCGCAAGAGTGATGTATGTGTCACATTGGGCCTTAATGAATAATAATAATCTAATAAATGGATAAGTCATTTTAGGTCTTCCATATTTGAAGAGACAGAGAGGAAAATAGAAAAATCAGGCCGCTCTTCACTGCTATAACTGAATATATGAAATAGTGTCTGTGTGCATATGCATGTGTGCACGTGTGTGTGTGTGTGTGTGTGTGTGTGTGTGTGTGTGTGTGTACTTTACAGCAGATGGTTGATCTCCCCATCCTTCTGTAGTGGTGTCAATCGATGACTCTAAAGGCAAACACTAGGGCTGATATTGACAAAAAAATCTAATGCCTATTATATGACTATATGAATATTGCAATTGCGGCCTCTTCGATTTGGAAATTGCAGAAGTTCATTTTTTTTTATTAATTGTTCAGCTCAAACAGACAGTGTCAAACATACTACCATTTCATTACAATTAGGGTTGATGAATCACATCCCACACTGCAATATCTTTCCATTCTTTCTTTTCTACTCCACACACCAACAATTGATAGTTTAGTTATGCAGTGGAACTTACAATTCTCCACAGAAATAAAAAAAAAAATCAAATTAGCCAGTACATAATTTTAGTGGGTAATTTTATTGAGGGAAAAATAGGTAGGGAAAGGGGTTTGTGGGAATTTGATGGTGAGTGGGAGGTGTCAGGGGTGAGCACAGGTGAAATGTGCTCAGGTTCTTCGCTTGAAGCACTGGAGGAATTTGTTGGAGTCCTTGTTGGAAGTGGACTCCACCTCACCTTCAGATCTTCAGTTCAACACATCTGTTGCAGCTGCTGTGAATTGATGAGTCGGTGAACAGGTTTGTCTTATCCATACACAAAATACCCTGAAAAGCATCTGTATTCATTTTGTTCATAGAGAACTACAGCAAGGAGCAAACAAAGCTGAAACAGATATTTGTCTTTTATTCTTTTCTCTTGAACAGCTGAAGACGATGCGCATCTTCACACGTCAGTTCCTGTAAGTAGAGAGAAAACTTGTTATTGATTAAATATTTGACATTCAGCAAATGTGATTCATACTGGTTATTTGCTGTTATTAGATATAACACTGTAATACGCTACAGGGAATGTGAGTAATGCGGAAAGCTTATTCTAGGGAATTCCATGCAGTAACTTAATTTAGTGCAATTACTTTATTATATCAGATATTACAGCCACATCGCCAAATGGCTTGAGGAGCAAAACAGCAAAACCAGCTGAGCAATTAAATGACAAACAGCAACAAACTGTAAGGTTTTAAACACATGACAGGATTCTTCAGTGAATTTACTGCATGGAGTTCAAATACGACAAACTCATATTCAGTGTTGTGTGACTGCAGTTTTCCTAAAGTGCAGCTGTAATGTGCTGTTCATCTCTGTCACTAAATCTCTCCAAATCCCTTTGAAATGTCAAGTGGCTTCAGATTTAAATGCCCCGTCTTGTTATTTAAAAACTCCCATTTCTTTCCCCAGCATCATATCTGCTTTACCAGGGACACAGGAGCCTTTGTTGCTTCCTGATCTAAAATCTACACAAAGTACTTTTTTCTATCAAAGTGGAATAGCAATTTAAAAAAGATATACTGTATGTGAAAGTATTTAATAGCAAAAGGTTTCACCCCCTTTACAACATATTTTATTCACAGGCAAATAATTAATACTCCAGCACACACCAGAATTACTTAGATTTTATTGATCGGCTACATAATAATTGTTGGCCATAAAAACCAAGGAGTAAACAACGTGTTTTGCATGTCGTTCATATATATTATTCATACTTCTTCTTTACATTGTAGGTAGAAATACTGAATACATTTTCTCATGACAAAATTTAATCTCTAATTTTGACTTTATTCCTTGCCAGTAAATCTTATTCAGTCCCATTCATACATCTTAATGGGATTTTAAGTTGCAGGGTGTATTCTGCTTCAGGTAGGCAGAGAATGAAGTTATATCTTATTTTATTAACAATTAGGAACATTTAGCATTAGCTGATGGCAGCTCCTCTCCAAATATGGTAAAGGTGTTTAAAATATCACCAGGTGTCTCTTTCTCATGTTGAATGTTGACTTACAAATCAGCTCTTAGGCTCATTTTATGGTCAAAGAGGTTAGCATGACAGACTAAAAATATATTGTGTCTCCTCATAGGTTACATAAAATCCTGCTGACGACACTGGGCTGTTTAAATAGTTATAGAGCTCCAAATGAATGAATAAAATTGCAAATGGTGATTTGAGGGCTTTCTGAGCCTAATTCTACTACAGAGGCTTAACTAGTTTGTGTTTTACCAGTGTGAAGCCAATAGAATATAGACCAACACTGGTAAGATCCATACTCCAGAGAGAAGTAGTTTATCATAACACTCAAATCCAAGTTTCACTTTGTGTTGAACTTGCTTTAATGTGAGTTGTCGTGGCCGAGTGGTTAAGGCGATGGACTAGAAATCCATTGGGGATTCCCCGCGCAGGTTCAAATCCTGCCGACAACGACTGACTATAGACCTGAGTAGTAATTCTGTGTAAGGGAATGATTTTGATCAGATAATGATAGAATATTTGGAGTGGTGATGGCTGCCATGTTGGAGGTGACAACAACACATCTGACATACAGACCAAATTAATAATCGGTTTATTTGAACGTGATCTCAGCTCTCTGGCTCTAGTTGATCAGCTGCTCTGATCTCTTCTTTAATGTCAGTAATGTCAGTTGTTGTTAGGACTGCTGCTGTCCCTCAGCGATGGTGGTGTAGTGGTGAGCAGAGCTGCCTGCCAAGCAGTTGACCTTGGTTTGATTCCCGGCCATCACAGATAGTGCTATATCCTTGGCTTTGTCGCTTGGTATTTGTGTCAGTGATGTTAGACTGTATCAAGCTGGTTAAAACTGTTGTAGAAATGTTTTCTCAGATCATTCTCTCATTCACAGGTTTTTAAAACCACCTACTTTCTGCAGGTTTAGATTTACATTCATTCTTCCCAAATCCATTTGAAAACCTCATACATGTATTTGTGAATGTTAAGTAACGTAAACTGAATTTCTAGTGTTGGAATAAAATTTGTGAACACTAAAATGTAGTTTTATTACCATTTAGGTATGCAGGGAGTAGGGAGTGAATCACTGATGAAGAAGGCTACTCTGGATGTAGAAGTGTTTATTCAGTTACTGGACAAGAGAGGGTCTTTGGGTTCTGAAAACCTCTCGATAGACACCTCTATCATCCTCCCTGTGTTTTCTTTATGTTCCAGTGCAGACCGGTCTAGACTGAACCATCAGCTCTCTGTCAGTGTGAAGAACAGAAAGGCAGCAGTCAGACTAGGAGAACTGGGAGAGCACTAAGACTATTCTACTGAACTCTGAGCCTCCACACCAGAGCAGGTGGGGAGAGTTTCAACTATCTTTGGCATTTGGCTTTGGCTGATGGAACTCAACACAAATATGGTAAAGGTGTTTGAAATATCACCAGGTGTCTCTTTCCCATGTTGGGGTGGGGGAGAGGGGGGGGTCTTTTTGTATTTTTCCAGTGTGTTTCAACATGTGACATGTTTCAACAAAGTAACCAGTTGTTTTGGCCGCAATTAGGCTACATCATTTTGACTATGTGCACTCCTTTGTGTTTGTTTCCACATTAAGTCATTGTATCAACTGTAACCAGTCATGTCATGCATGCAGCCTGAGTGTCACCAGTTGATTTTGGACTATGTGTCGTTTTCATGGTGATCTGAACATGAACTCTTTAGTAACTTGTTCACCTTCCACTAGAGAACAAAACACCAACTGTTTATGGTAACTGGTCATTTCACAACAACTATCCACATTATGGTCTGCCCAGTCACCTGTTATGATTTTACAAATATAGTCAAGGTAAATATCAGCAAGTATGGGTTGGCGTTGGCAAATGGCAAGTTTCTGTTCTATGTGTAATTCTTTGTGATGTGAGTTGTCGTGGCCGAGTGGTTAAGGCGATGGACTAGAAATCCATTGGGGTTTCCCCGCGCAGGTTCGAATCCTGCCGACAACGTGCAATAATCATGTATGTTGTATCCTGTAACCGTAGGAAATAACTCCATGTTGGAGGTGTGCATGCTTCTATGCTATCTTGTTCTCCATAAGTAAAGAAAATGTCAGCTGACTCAGCACTTGTAGGATTGTCATGTCCAGCGTTCTGTGAAACTGAAACAAATGGCTGTTATCGAAGTGCTTTAATTGACAATTTTGTTTTCCAACTGATCATGTCCATCATGAACATTTTATCTTCTTTATGGGATTATTGCTATGTGAAAATTCAAGGGTAACATCAGCAAGCTAATGCCAAGTGTGTTTCTCCCATGGTGAAAACTGACCTGCTGCAGATAGGTGCTCCAATATGTCCACATAGACAGTTGTCGTGGCCGAGTGGTTAAGGCGATGGACTAGAAATCCATTGGGGTTTCCCCGTGCAGGTTCGAATCCTGCCGACAACGTAGAGAAGTTTTGATAAGATAATGATGGAATGTTTGAAGAGTCGTGACAACTGCTAACCATTGGAAACACTGCTATGTTGGAGGTGACAACAACAGCAGATTCTGTTGTCTCTGGAAAAAGACTAGAACATGTCAAGTTACTCTGCACTTGAGAATTCACTGTGGGAGAATAAGTGGTTTGTGAGGTGAACAAGTACAGACTGTGTTCAGCCCCACAGTGACATACAGACCAAATTAATTACAGGTTTATTTGAATGTGATCTCAGCTCTGTGACTTGGTTCCTCTCGCAGTAGATCACACTGAAGCCCTGCTGCAGGACAACTGATATAATTTAGTAAATCCTGTGCTTGGATTTGTCTTGGTGTCAGTGGTGCAGAGAAATATTGACATAGTGACACACTGTACAGGGACAGGACCTTACAGACAGTGCAAGACAGTAGACTACATTTATCCATTTGCTATTCCATAGCTAAGTGCTACTGACCTGCTTGGCATACAGTATGTTGGCCTGTACAGGGAAGTGTGGTGAGCAGAGATGAAGCAAAATTCTTTTTTTTTCCTGAAAATATTATTGATTTTTGCTTCTACTGGTGGTTATTAGCCTTATGATTATCACTGACTGGAGGTCAAAGTTTACTCACCTTTTTATTTACCACTACATCACTGAGTAATGACACAAAAATGACAAAAGTGCCAGTTCTCAATGGTGATTGGCCACTTCACGCCTCCTATTCTCACCCAGACAAGCCTGTCTGTTCAGCTGTGTGGAGGAAAGCTCTTTCTTTTGTTGAATCTATTGTTCCAGTGCTTTGATAGTTATGTGATTGTCCAAATTATACTGTGAAAGGTGAGAAAGATCAGGCAGGAAGACGAGACAGTCTTCCCTCCTCCAACATGGTGATATGTTCCTCATAGGAAAGGAGGTAATGGAGGAAGGGAAAGGAGGTGATAGTGGAGGGAAGGAGGAGAGATTACATTACATTACATGAGAGATTTCAGGGAAGTCTCCTTGGTTTTAGTGAATGAACCTTGAAGTCAGTGGCAGTCAGACAGTTCTGTTTACCTGCTGCTGTTTCTGTCAGACTGGATAATGCAGCCTTCATCAGGGAAAGAGGAGGTACCAACTTTTACCCTGAAGACAATTAGAATATGAAATTATGTTTTGGCAAAACATTTTGATTGTATGACTAACATTTCTTCATTCATTGTTCACTGAATGTATGTTCCTATTGTGTCCAGCAGGGGGATGTAGCTCAGTGGTACAGCGCATGCTTTGCATGTATGAGGCCCCGGGTTCAATCCCCGGCATCTCCATGAGGTTTTCTGTTGAGGAAGACAAGTCCTGTAGGAGACCAAACAACTACAGTGACCATGTTGACATGCAGCCTGGAGATCTGCTGATACAATACTATACAGTAGATTAGAGGAGTTTGTACTCAGGAGAAGCAAACAGACACTTTAAACCATTTATCCGCAACAAGGGAGTTCTTCTTCATAGTCCTATTTTAAGGGCAATATTTCTCTCTATTCTCCACGTTTTACATTCTCAATAGAGGCCTGTCACAGAGGGTTTGGAGAGTCATTACCAATGAGGGACTCGCCACAAGAGAATTTTTGATAATTTAAGACTATGATAAATTTTATTCATTCACATTTGTTCATTCACATTTGTTGAGAGGATATTTGTGGCGCAGCTGATTGCATCCCTTAAAGGAGGTTTAAAAAATGGTGGACACAGAACCAAACATTCCAAAAAGTGATGGGGACATGTCCCCAGCATCCCCAGTGTAAATTACGCCATGTTCCCCGCACAGGTTCGAATTCTACCGACAACAACTGACAGTTTTCATGCAGTAATGGTAATCATCAATCAGAAATGCTATATGAAGGTGTGTGTAGTGATTGGTTACCAGTGGGAAATGCCTCCATGTTGGAGGAGTTACAGCAAAATAGGTCTTTCTGACTTTGTAACCTATTCCCCATGATAATTTAAAGAAAATCCCAGCTTACTCAGCACATCAAGGGTTGTGTCCTTCTACGAAACTGAACTGAAACAAAGAAATAAAAAAAACAAAGAAGCAGAAACAAAGAAAGTGCATTGGGCTGACAATGACTAGCTCTACTGGCTTGGCTCTATTGAACTCACAGAGGGCTTTGTAGAAACAATTGTCTAGAGCCCACTGAACAGACCACAGAGAAGCTTTTGATTGGCTGCAGCAGGTCACATATCCAAACATGTAATTTACTTTGAGACTTGAGACTGTCATTTCCTCCACTACTGAGACTGCAGACAACATGGCTGCATGAACATCAGTTTCTGGATCACAAAGGACAGTTGGACGACTGTATTGATCTGAGTTAATGATTTGATATTTTACCTTGTGTTGTCTGAGCAGATATCTCTGTACTGATGTTGAATACACAAATACACACAGGGCAAGACATATCAGACATATGAGATGTTAGTTTGACCTGTTTGATCCCAGAAAGCTCTTCAGTCTCTAGTCTGAAGTGGTTTGATTTCAGTTTGTTTTGGAAGCACAGTGTGTAAAATCAGTAGTACTGTTACTGTTAAAGACTGATCTTCTCTTCTCTTCTCTTCTCTTCTCTTCTCTTCTCTTCTCTTCTCTTTGCTTGCTGTTATACCTCCCCCTTCTCCTCCTCTCTCCTCCCCCTCCTCTTTCCCCTCCATTCTTTTCCCCTGCCTCCTCCTCCTCCTCTTCCAGTTGAATTCCTGACATAAACTGCTGACTGTGCAGCAGCAGTGCTGTTTTTCATCAGCGATGGTGGTATAGTGGTGAGCATAGCTGCCTTCCAAGCAGTTAACCCGGGTTCGATTCCCGGCCATCGCAGAACTTTCTTTTCCCAGGTAGTACTTATGAACTGACATTAAAATACCTTGTTTCTGTCTCTTGGTTTTGGTGTCAGTGATGTTCAGCTTCATCAATCAGGTTAGACGTGTACTAATTCATTCTCAGATCATTCTCTCATTTACAGGTTCTTAAAATCATCTACTTTCTGCAGGTTTACATTTGCATTTGTTCTTTCCGAATCCACCTAGGAACCTCATACATGTATTTGTGAATGTTAAGTAATGCAAACTGAATTTCCAGTCTTGGAATAAAATTTTTGAACACTAAAATTCAGTGTTATTCCTATTTAGGTATGCAGGGAAGTAGGGAACCAATCATTGAAGAAGAAAACTAGATTAATAGACAATGTTTGATGAATAACAAATCTGTCCATTCAGCCGTCATGATTTTACACTATTGTGCTTTGAGTTTATCAGTAGTTTAACTCCTCTACAAATATAGTCAAGCTGATTAAATATCAACAAGTATGGGTTGGCAGATGTCAGGTTTCTTTTCTATGTGTAAATTTCTATAATGTGAGTTGTCGTGGCCGAGTGGTTAAGGCGATGGACTAGAAATCCATTGGGGTTTCCCCGCGCAGGTTCGAATCCTGCCGACAACGACACTGTTTTCATTGTGGGGAGAAACAGCCGACGTGGACAAAGGAGAACTTTGTAGATGTTGTATCTCAAACACACAGCTTCGCCTGGTCTACACAGCAGCTTACCAGAAGTTGTTCTGAGGAGAAGGTACAGACTGAAATCCATTCCCAGCCCCCTTCACACCTCATTACATCAGGCCAATTTCTGCAGAGGTGGGTGGTTATTTCTGAACTTTCTGTTTTGGACAGTCACATTTTCAAACTGCATCGCCCCCCACCCAAACAGAAGCCCTGTCCAAACTTCAGACGACCTAAAACCCTCTCAGAACTCAACATAAACCAGCCTTAAGTCTGTTTGGAAGTGTTGTAGAAGTCTTGTCTCAGCTCAGACTCTGGATTTGACCTTGAACAAGGCAAACAAAGGTAATCACAGAGCCCTAACCCTATATTTAGCATTTTCTTTTATAAGCAATGGCAAAAATAATGTCCTCAGAAGTAGTGGTAGTTTAGTTGACTTTACTGTTGAGGATCTCTGGGTTTTGTTTGAAATATCACTAAGCATGGATTGGCTCATGCCAGGTGTCTCTTTCCCAAAAAGAATGTTGACTTACAAATAAGTTCTGAGGCTCATTTTATGCTGTGGGTTGGTGGTTGAGAGGTTAGTGTGAGTTAGTGTGACTAAAAAGCTGTTGTGTCCCTCGTACGTTTAAATCCTGCTGACAACGCTGGGCTGTTTAAGTGGTTATAGAGCTTCAAATGACTTTATAAAATCTCAAATGGTGGTTTAAGGGCTTTGTGTCCTCATTCTACTACTGAGGCTAAACTACCTCGTTTTTGCCAGTGAGAAACCAATGGAATATAGACCAACACTGGTAAAATTCATAATCCAGGAAGAGGGTTAACACTCAACGGCAAGTTTAATTTCTGTGTCGGTGTTGTCAATAATGTAAGTTGTTGTGGCTGAGTGAAGGCGATGGAGTAGAAATCCATTGGGGTTTCACATGGAATGTTTGGAGAGTAAAGTGCTAACTGTAGGAAATGCTTCTGTTGGTGGAGTGACAACAAAAGCAGATTCTGTCGTCTTTGTTTGTCCCTAGACAGGACAAGAAAATGTTCAAATTCTCTGCACTTAAATGTTTCTTAAATTATAATGTAAAAGGCTGAAAACATTGAGGGAGGAACAGCTCTTTACATTACAGTCTTCACTTTTTTGTCACTCCTCCAACATGGCTGGATGTCCTGGTAACCACTCTTAACTCCTCCATGACAGGCCTCTACTGAGACCATAAAACACCAAGAAGAGAGAGTAACACCGTCCTCACTTTATTTATGTGTAAATTTTGAGCTGTAAAAAATGTTAAGGAGAATTTATGTGTAAATATATGTTACATTTTCATACTTTGAGCTTATTACAGTAGTAGTTTAACTGCTCTGCAAATATAGTCAAGGTGTTCTCAGAGAATTCAGTAGTGTGAGTTGTCGTGGCCGAGTGGTTAAGGCGATGGACTAGAAATCCATTGGGGTTTCCCCGCGCAGGTTCAAATCCTGCCGACAACGAGATATGATATCACTAAGGTATAAAACAGTCTTTGTAGATTTCACAGGCTAATACCTAACACTGCAAGTTTCACTCAGTGGATAATCAGACATTGAAGGCTGTTTTTGCAGACAGGGATTACAGGACCTGGAGTTATGAATGCTCTACAGTAATGACATTTTCAGCACAATCAAAAATTAGGGGAAAAAAAGGTCCAGTTTGAAAATAAACAGAATTATCTTTTAAATGGAAATAACAAAAAATGTATTCCAAGACTAGAAATCCAGTTTGCATAACATTACTACAAACATTGCTACACCTCTAACCAGACTGATACAGCCAAATATCTCTAACAAGGTATTTTAATGTCAGTTCATAAGTAAGTACTACCTGGGAAAAGAAAGTTCTGCGATGGCCGGGAATCGAACCCGGGTCAACTGCTTGGAAGGCAGCTATGCTCACCACTATACCACCATCGCTGAGGAAAAACAGCACTGCTGCTGCACAGTCAGCAGTTTATGTCAGGAATTCAACTGGAAGAGGAGGAGGCAGGGGAAAAGAGGAGTAGGGAGGGAGGAGAGCAGGAGAAGGGGGATGTACAACAGCAAGCAAACAGAAAATAAGAGAGGTGTTTTAAAGCCCTGTGTGTAGAGGACAAGCCTACTTTTGATTCTCACCTCATATACTTGCAAATGAAAGCATCCTCTTTTTGTCAGCAGGATCAAACCATCAGCTCCAGCTCCAGTTACATAGAGCCCAAAGTGATGCTGAGCAGCAGGCTGCTCAGATCAAAGCCTTTGAGGCAGAGAAGGAGGCTGTTCAGCACACAATGGAGGAGCTAAAAGAAAAGCTCAGTGCAGAGAAGAAGCTCAGTGCCCAGGCTGCAGCGAAAAGTGAGGCAGCCATCCTCAGCCTGCAGGCCCAGCTACTGGAGCAGGGCATCAGGGAGAAGCAGGCTGTCTGCGAGGCAGAGGAGCTCCGTGAAACTCTGCAAAAGCAAGAGAAGAGAGAGAAGGCCCAGAAGGCTCAGCAGGAGGGAAGTGCTGCAGAAAACAGCATCCTCCAGTGGCAGGAGGAGAAGACCGAACTCCTCAGGGCCAAAGATGAGAGCCAGAAGGTCCTGGAGGAGAAAGAGAGAGAGTGGGCCGAGACAGAGAGAAGCATCATGGAGAAGATTGCTGATCTGCACAGGGACGTCTCTGAGTTTTCTGGAAAGGAAAAGTCCAAGAAGCGTAGCTGGCTGCGCAAACTCTTTGGTGCCCCAGCCCGCAAAGAGGAGAAGAAGGAAAAGAAGGAGAAGAAGATGGAGGCCAAATCCAGCAAGGGCTCCAAATTCCACCAATTCTTCAAGTGAAGAAACTGAGCGCACCGACACCTGTGCTCACACACACACAATTTCCTTCAATAAACGATATCTACAATGATATCTAAAATCATGTACTGCCTGTATAGTTTTATTGTAGAGAGTGGTAAATAAATAACTCATAGCTGAATTTTCAGGTTGTTTCATTTGATTAATTATCAAAGGAGGCCAAGAGGCTGAAAAGTATTCAGTTTTTCAAAAGCAAAAAAGCAAAAATTACATTAGATTAAAAATAGATACATTTGTATAGAAGAAATAGATATTTTTTCCTATCCCATAAATCATCTTGCGACCACCCAAAATAACAACCAGCCATTTCACAGTGATGTAGTGGTAAATAAAAATGTTAGTAAACTACAGTATGACCTTCAGTCAGTGACTGTTATTCAGGGTTTCTTTCTGATTTGGACCAGTTGATTATCTTAAAATGCTCTTTACTGCATTTCAGGAAACTCACTGTACCAACAATGATTATACTTCCTGAGAAAACACTTGATAGAGACTTGAGATGTTTTAAAAATTAATCTTCTGTCATGCTCTGAACATTAACTATTTAGTCACTTCTCTCTGTCCATTCACCTGTCATGATGTTACACTCTTGTGCTTCATGTTTATCAGTAGTTTAACTCCTTTACAAATATCAAGGTGTTTAAATATGAACAAGTATCACAAATACCAGGTTTCTGCTGTGTGTAAATCTTAGAGGTGTGAGTTGTCATGGCCGAGTGGTTAAGGCGATGGACTAGAAATCCATTGGGATTACCCCGTGCAGGTTCGAGTTCTGCTGACAATGTGCGGCTGTAGACCTCATTAATAATGCTGTACAATGGAAAGTTTGCTACCAGCAGTAGCTATAGGAAATGCTTCCATGTTGCAGAGGAGTGACAACAGGAAATAACATGAGTTTCTCTGCACTTGAAGCTTACTATACTACTTTCCTGTGGTGGTTTGTGAGATGAACAGTACAGACTGTTGTTGTGTTTTAGGCTATAAGCATGTGGATCATGTCACCTTGTGCCCACTGCATTCTTCTGATTTTGGCTGCAGGTGGTGAGAGCATTGTGTCGTCTCCTAGTGAAACACTGCATGTTTCAACATTTGCTTGATTCCCTATCCAAGAAGAGGAAGCTATATCAATTATATGTAACCGTCAATATTCTATAGACAAGCTTTGATGTACAGCTTAGAGTTTTTTCATGTTTTAACAGTTGTAACTTTGAAACAGTCAGAAATAACAGCAGTATGAGACAACATGCAGAAGGGTTGGAAGTTTTTCATTTCATTAAGAAAATTCCTTTTCCATACAGTTCTGGGAAAGAGAATGTCAAGGAAAGAATCAACAAGCAAAATAAATCATTATCTGTGCCACAAAAACTGTGCTGTCAGAATAACATGCCATGCCACAAACAACAAAACTGAACTGAAACCTTTTATCTTCTTTATAGGATTATTGCTATGTGTAACACATGAAGAATAACACCAGTCTGTCTCCCATGGTGGATACTGAGTACAGATAGATGATGCATGTGTATGTTTGTGAGGTGAGTTGTCGTGGCCGAGTGGTTAAGGCGATGGACTAGAAATCCATTGGGGTTTCCCCGCGCAAGTTCGAATCCTGCCGACAACGATGTCCTGTTCTTTGTAGACCTTCCTTCTGTCCTAAACACACAATACCATTGCAAATGGACTTTCTAACCCTGATGATGTGAAACAGTCCACTCAGCAGCTCAGATGAACGAGAACCTTTGTGTTTGATTGTCTGTTGCTGGCCATTTGCATAACGATCATGCAATTAACTTTATTGATTTACCTAGAGATGTTGTGGCTGAGTGGTTAAGGCCATGGATTAGAAATCTATTTGGGTTTTCTTTCTGATTTGGACCAGTTCTGTACCAACAATGATTAAACTTCATAGTGAAAAAACACTTGATGGAGACTGTATTGACCTGTTGTTCTCATGAGTTCAGGATTTGATATTTTACCTCATGTGTTGTCAGGAGCGGTTAAAGAGATTTACTAGAAATCCATGAGCGTTTACTTGTGTTGGTTTGAATCCTGCTGACAACAAGAGGATGCTTTCATTTTCAAGTACATGAGGTGAGAATCAAAAGTAGGCTCCTTTTCCTCTTCCAGTTGAATTCCTGACAAACTGCTGAGCTCTTTCTCCTCAGCGATGGTGGTTCGATTCCCGGCCATCGCAGAACTTCCTTTTCCCAGGAAGTACTTACTTAAGAACTAAGATTTAAATGCCTACTTTCTGTCGCTTGTTTTTGGTGTCAGTGATGTTCGGCTCTATCAATCAGATTAGAGGTGTTCTAGAAATGTTTGAAAGCTCTACATTGCAAATTTGTTGGATCAACACAGTCAAGTCAGTAGAGTCGGCTGTGTCTCCCCACAGTGAAAACAGTGTGCCGTTGTCGGCAGGATTTGAACCTGCGCGGGGAAACCCCAATGGATTTCTAGTCCATCGCCTTAACCACTCGGCCACGACAACTTACATCAGAAGACATTTCTATGTGTTGGTCTTATCAGTAGTGTGAGTTGTTGTGACCGAGTGGTTAAGGTGATAGACTAGAAATCAGTTGGGGTTTCCCCGTGCAGGTTCGAACCCTGCCGACAACGTTGAACTTTATACAGTAGATGATGAGCTCAAATTGTTGGATGAATGTTTGAAGACCAGAGTGTAGGAAATGCTGCCAGGTCCCTGCTACCGAAATAAGATTGTGAACATGTTCAAGTTCTCTGCACTTGAATGTTTCTTAAATGATATTGCAAAACATTGAGGGAAGAACAGCTCTTTACATTACAATCTTCCCTTTTGTGTCACTCCTCCTATATGGTTGGATGTCCTGTGTAACACTCTTTAACTCTTCCATGACAGGCCTCTACTGAGACCATAAAACACCAAGAATAGAGAGTAAAACCCGCAAACTCTTACAGAGAGTTTATGAACAAGTGATTTGTGAGGTGAGCAAGTATAGACCGTGTACAGTCCTACAGTGTCTTCATGGCAGTGACAGAGATAGACTTAGACTTGGTTAATTATTATTATTTGAATCTTATATCTTATTTTATTGACAATTAGGAACATTTGGCTTTAGCTGATGGCAGCTCCTCTCCAAATATGGTAAAGGTGTTTGAAATATCACCAGGTGTCTCTTCCCCATGTTGGGGTAGGGGGAAATGTTCTTTTTTATTTGGACTAGATGGACTAGAAATCCATTGGGGTTTCCCTGCACAGGATCGAATCCTGCCGACAACATGGAGATGTTTTGATAAGATAATGATGGAATATTTGGACAGTGGTGACAGCTGCCAAACTGCTAGACTACATTTATCTATCCACTCTTCCATAGCTAAGTACATACAGTATGTGTGCAGCTGTACAGGGAAGTGTGGTGAGCAGGGATGTAGTGGAGGGTAAACCCACATAAACTCTGTTTGTCTGCCTTTTTTAGGCTGACATAAATCTGTATGACATAAATTATAGTAAGTAGCCTATCAGAATGGTGGAAGTTGTATAAGGATATGGTCTTTTAAGGGGGGGAAAGAATAAATTAATGTTTTTTTCTGAATATATCATTCATTTTTGCTTCTACTGGTGGTTATTAGCCTTGTGATGATCACTGACTGGAGGTCAAAGTTTACTCACCTTTTTATTTACCACTACATCACTGAGTAATGACACAGTATCAGTTCTCAATGGTGATTGGCCACTTCACGCCTCCTATTCTCACCCACACAAGCCTGTCTCTTCAGTTGTGTGAAGGAAAGCTCATTCTCTTGTTGAATCTGTTGTTCCAGTGGTTTGATAGTTATGTGATTGTCCAAATTATACTGTGAAAGGTGAGAAAGATCAGGCAGGAAGACGAGACAGTCTTTCCTCCTCCAACATGGCGGTGTGTTCCTCATAACCATCAGTGACCGGTAGGAAAGGAAAGGAGGAGGTGATGGAGGAAGGGAAAGTAGGTGATAGTGGAGGGAAGGAGGAGGGATTTCAGAAAAGTCTCCTTGGTTTTAGTGAATGAACCTTGACCTGCAGTAAGTCAGTCATTTCTGTTGCCTACTCTCCTCAGAATTAGGCTTACAAGTTATATCTTGAAATTAGGTCTGAGCAATTAATCAAAATTTTATCGAAATCGCGATATGGCCTACTGCAATTTTCAAATCGCAGGAGGCACAATATTTGTTAAAGGCGAAATGTGTCAAAATACCATTTTAAATGAAATATTGTGGCGCTGCAGAGATGTCCTGGCCTACACATCATATTCTACAGACTTAAGAAAACATCTTTGTTTGGTACAGATCCCCGCAAAAATCACACCATAATCATTTTAATACGTTTTTCAATGAAAATGAAAATAATTATGTAAAAATTATCATTCCCTCTAATTTCGCAAATCATATCGCAATTGCAATATTAGTCAAAGTAATCACAATTAGATATTTTTTCAAAATCGTTCGGCCCTACTTGAAATGTAGTAACTGTAATTGTCCTGTTTTTACTCAATACAGCACAAAATATAAGAACTACAATATGCAATAAATACAATCCGTACATTACACAATGTACACTACAATACAATGTATAATACAATATAACATACAACACCAGGAGCGTGAGTGTTATGAATAATATAAATGCTAGAAGTGATATATGGTATTGCACAGTAGGTAAGTGGTAATATGATATAAGTAGTCAACACTGATGGCACAGTGGTAGTGCAGTGATGATGCAATAACAGTACAACAGTCCAACAACTGGACAATAACTACAGTGTCTTGTGGTTAGAGGTTTGCCCAAAAATTCTCCATTGACTCTCACTTCAACACATCAACCCAGTCTGATGTCTCCAAGTGTGTAACGTGTGTAGACTGTTATGTTACCTATGAAAACTTTAACTGTATCGCTTTACCACTGAGTCCCCATTCATTTTCCCCCACATTGTATGATAACTTTAACTGTATGACCTGCTTTACCACTGAGTCAATGCCGCCCCCTAGCGGCACAAAGTCAACGTTACAGTGTGACTAACTAACGGACGGAGACCGATCCATAATCCTCCCTTTGGTGGGGGACAATGAAATTTCAGACAAATGCTGTTCTGTTGACTGTCCAGAAGGTGGCAGCAGATGCCTGAAAATACTTCAAAATAAGAGTTGATAATTTCTGCACCCACCATGCAGTAGGTCAATCTGTCATTTGAAACAGTGTATCCTTATCCAAGTGCTAACAGAGTTCACTATGCATACCTGGCTATATATAGAGAGATAGATGCATTGGTTGATATGGTACTCTCTTTAAATCAGAAAGCATTTCAATTGTCTGAGCAGCAACAAACACAATAGACACAATACTGTCACAAAACATGATTCTCATCATGTGGACAGAGTGTTCACAACCCTGGGCTTACACAGCGGCTGATGAAAAATGATATGAAAAATAAATTCTTCTCATCTTATCATCCTATATTTCATGCGTTCATGCTGATTTTTATTAAGATACGTGTTGAATGCCTCTCCCTGTCTGTGGAATTGCAGGGATGAATAATCAGAGTGACCACAGTTAGTGTTTTTAGAACAGAGCGGCAAAAGCTGATTACCTGCCAGCGTGTGTGCGCTTTCTTTTTTCCAGGGTAGTTTACCAGCCTGCAGGGAGAAACCATACAGCTGCAGTGTTACTAGTGAATAGACTTTAGACTTTCTAAATCATCTACAGCTTTACATACCAATTCTGTTAAGAAGCCGTACAATACCAGCTAAGTTTCATAATACCATGTCACTAAGTAGAAAACAACTATATACATATATGATTTGTTGAAGTTAAATTTTCAGTTTTTATTTAAATTGCAGTTAATTGTTTTTATTGATTTGTGCTTTTTAGTGTTACTTGTAATATTTTTTTCCAGGATAAATTGAATCCTAATAAGCTACTGTCAATATTCTGCAAATATGTAAATGCACATGGTAAAAGAAATATCAAAGTATATAAACTTTAATTTTCAGTTTCTAGGAAAGAGGGAGAATGCCTTCTTGTCCAGATGATAAATAATTAAATTCAGCAGTACCTCCATTAAGCACATTCCAGCCACTATGTTACTCCATTTTAACTCAGGCAGTTTCAGCATTTGGTCATTTGCAGAAGTGCACACTGTTGAAGAATGACCATGAAATGTACTGAGTATGTATTAATGCTATAGAATGTAATAGAGCTGCAATAATCCTGTGACAAACAAAACTGAGATCCATTATGAAACCATTTCCAACGGGATCCAGAGACCTCGAGATCATCATGCAGGAATAATTTTATATCCTTCAGATGCTGCTATATGTTTGAGGCAGGTTTCTCAAAGCGATCAGGAGTAGTACAATATTCCCCAGCCTCAGCAAAGACCTCTCCACTGCCGGGTGCATCTCAAATGTAAATGTAAAGTATTTTCCTAAACCTACTACAAAGAGAAAGAACTTCGCATATATTTGCATTGAATAAGAAACATGTTTTATTTGCAATCTATCCTTAACAAGGAAACAAGCGTGACTTACTTTGTGTCGACACTAATAAGGCACATGAACCCATTTTAAGCTTTGCATAGCAGTAAATAGTTGGTACATAACAGCATACAGCCACTACATGTGTTTTATAGCTTCCATTGTATATCCATATAGAAACATCAATGACTCACAACAGAAATAAAAAATCCAGTTGAACTCTTCCAGTAAACATGGGACAAATCTCAATATGCAGCACTGTATTTATACAGTAACAGCATGATTAATACTTACATATATGGCATCTTTACCAATCTGAACAGTCATGCAACAAGCATTTTATAAGTGATGACGCTGATACTATACAACTACCTTGGCTATGAAAACTACATTTGTAGTCTAATTCAACATTCGACACTCAAACATTACCATTCATAGTTCTTTTAAGGTATGACTTGCTCTGGGTTGATATTTGGTTCTAATCTACATATAAAAGGAAGGTGTTTGGCCATTCATTATTATGAGTAAATTGACTCAATACTCAATCTTAACAGTGCATGCGGATATAACAGGTTAGTACATAGGATGGCATGTGCAACAATTTACATTAGGCAAAAATATACTTAGTGTGCAACTACGAAGCTATTTGGCTATATGTACATAATGTACATAATCATGCTAATAACTGTAGATATTTCTCTAACAATGTAATCGGCATATAGGCAACTTAACAAACTTAGTTTATCTCCTCAGTCAAACCAGGTTCCCATTATTAACCCTATGGCATTATTTGTCATGTAGCAGGCAAACATTTTTTTCCAAATCTTTCCATGTTAAACACACTGTTACTTTATAGAATAGTTTCCATTTCAAGCTGACAAAGCGTTATGGATAATAGGTAAAAATAATGCACGTAAGCATGTTAATATCTGACAATGGCTAGATCTGTTTGGACATGGTTCACCATGATTGGTCAACTGTGTGGAGTGCTTAAGTAGGAAGCATGCGGACGGTGTCTCATCATGGGGTCGCTGTGTACAACTTTTGGCCATTGTTGCACAAGAGAGAGAAAGGGTTGAGGAGGGGAGTTTGGGTAATTGGGTAATGAGCTGAAAGAGGGCGAAAGGAGGCGATTCTCTGTGCTGGAAGCGTGATTGGTTATATTGGGTGTTGGTCCCCAATTGGGAAGAGCAGGCTCTCATCTGTGGTTTGTTCCTTGTCGTATTAGGCCGTCCCAGCAGGGTTTGGTGCAGAGTTGTTGTTGGGTGGGATCAGCTTCATGGTATTGAAAAACCCCACCACCTGACTGGGAACTTCTGCCAACACGCTCTGTGCAAGTGCTTCTCGAGGAGCCTGAAGTACAGAGGAGAGAGAAGTTCAAAAAGGGATGAGTGTGGGACGAGAGCAAACAAATATAAGCAAAAATATGAGCAAAAAAAATAGTGATGTGCAAAATAGTGAAGAGACAAAGAGAGAGAAATTAGCTTATTGTTGCCATTGATCAGATTCGATAAAGGGAAAATGTTTGAAAAGCCAGAGAAGGCAGAAGTTTATGAAGGTGAAGAAAATTAGTTTAATGTAAGTTAAAGATGTCAGTATGTTGCTGAGATTTGTCATGCTGCTGAGCTTCAGACAGAAAATACAACAGAATTTGCTGTACCGCTTTCTCACACAGCACTAATGATGAACCATAGTAAGTAGTAAAATAGTTGTCATGAATTGGATATGACATGTTAAATATGCATTTGTAAATAAATTCCCCTATAAAAACCCCATTTACAATGTTTTGATTAGAGTAGGATCGCAAAGTCAAATACAGCAGAATAGCAAGCACTACATGCAATTATTCATGCGATGATTGACTGAGGCAATCATTCATATAGGCTAAGGAAAGGCTGGGGGTGGTGTTGGGGTTTATGACTGAAATATCTGGGGTACCCCTATGAAGGAGTAGGCTCGTGGGGAGGCTTCAGTTTGAATGAACTGAAGAAGGAGGCCACTTGCTGAGGTAACTCGGCCAATACGCTTTGGGCAAGAGCCTGTCTTGGTGCCTGAAAAGAGATGGATACACAAGGCACAGAGAGAAGCTCGGTGAGCACCAGGTTGGGGAGTTGGGCAGTGTATGGGGACAATACTGTGCTACGCTTCCCATTTCTAATAAGAAAACCCGTCGAATCAAAGTGTAAGATAACGCAGTGCTTCCAATGCTTGGAAAAATGAGGCTGAAAGGCATGCAATTTACTGTAGCAATGAGTTGGCTTACTGAGAAAAATCAGCTGAAACCATAGCAAAAACCATTCACTTGTGCATATCACACATCAAGCCAGTCATCACATAAATTGAGGCGGATGTTGTCGCTGTTGCTTACATTTTGGAACTGCCTGAAAGGCACAAACTGGACGATGTCCCGCATGGCGGTCTCGCCTGTCTGAGAGCGTAGACATCCATCGTCTCCGTCCAGGAACTCCATGGCGCTGAAGTCTGCCCCCCCCACCCCGATGATGATGATGGACATGGGCAGGCGGGAGGCGTTGACGATGGCGTTGCGGGTCTGGTCCATGTCTGTGATCACTCCGTCCGTGATGATGAGCAGGACATAGTATTGCTTTGGGAAGACAGCGACAAGAAAACTAGTAAAATAATTGTCATGAATTGGATATGAAATGTTAAATATGCATTTGTTGATAAATTCCCCTATAAAAACCCCACTTATGTATCCAAGTAAACAACACTACTACTACTACTACCCTAACTACTCACTGATGCAGTGGTCTGCTGGAGGGCTTGCTTGGCGAAGCAGGCTACATGATTGATGATGGGGGAGAAGTTGGTTGGACCGTAGAGTTTGACCTGGGGTAGACACACCCTGTAGGCCTCCACCACCCCTTCAATCCCTAAACACACACACACACACACACACACACACAGGAGAACAGCAGATTACACATGTATCAACACACACACGCAAACTCGTATAAGCCAACAATAAGCAGCAGAGTTGGAAAATGACTGGAACTCACCCCTATCGCCAACATATTTTGCAAATCTCTCTAAACTTACCTTCCCTAATTTATAAACATATTACCTGCACAAAATGGATCTGCTGGGTTGAAATTGAGAGGAAACTCATGGGAAACCTGTAAAACGCATCAAGTGAAACACAGTAGAATTAGAGATTTCTTCTGTAGCTAAACAACCCACGACTCTTCAATTCAATCTGTATGCAAAACTGCAATCTTATCATTTGCATGTAGTGTATTTGTAGCCTTATGTGAGCGTCTGTTTACCTGCCACGTGGGAGGGATCTGGGCTCCAAAGCCAAAGGCAGGGAACATCTTGTCACTACACAGGAAAGAGAGAGGACATTACCCAATGAGTAACAGAATGTAGTGTCATTCAAACGCAAACTAACAAACCCTCCACTTCTTGCTTTGAGACACTATATGAAAACACAGAAAGGTAAATGGACGTGGCTTAACCTGACACATTTGTGAATTCACACCATCTTCCTCACTACATACTCTATGACGCTTATGAACATGCGAGTCTGGGTTTCACATGATACGTACAGTACAGGCATCCCAAACGCGAACATGGCTGGTATGTGTGCGGTGGATACCTGTCATAGTCCTGGATGACGTTGCCCACGGACCAGATAGCAGTGAGGTATTCGTTGACGCCCTGAGGACTGATGTAGTGTAGAGACTGGGGGGACTTGGGATCCCCGTTGGAGCCTGTGAAGTCAACCGCCACCTGCAAAGACATGGAGAGGTTAAGTATGAAAGTAATACAGGGGTATCTGCAGGTTTCTTTTTAAGAGCTATTTAATGCTACCTGGAATTGGATTTAATACCAATTTAAAAACCAAAATAATCAAAAAAGCTGGCTTCTGATTGAGTATAGTCAGTGAATGCTCTGACAGCAGTATAAGAAAAAGGACGCCAGGAAATTAAATGTTTAGTGACATGAAGTCCAACATGGTATATTGTATTAATCTAAGAGTGGACATGCATGTGGGTCAAACTTAATAGAAGTGCTAGTAAGATAATACAACATAAGAAAATAAATCCTAATAAATCCACTACTGCTGGTCACATCTTTTGGTGAAACTACACAATTCATGGCATTTATCTTATTTCTTCTGCCTTACTTCTGAACTCTGCCATAACTAGATATCACTGAATGTAAAAATCTGTCAATTTTCTAGTTGCATCAAAATAAAAAATAAACCTGCATAACATGGTGGAAAAATTAGACATCCAATTACGGTAGTTTAAACAATTTAATGCTTTTTAGAAGGCCTTAAATGTAGAAATTTTGACTATTTTGGACTTCTTCAGGACCCACAGTGACCTTGTAATACAGATCGGTCATTACTGGAGAACCCAGAACTCACAGTGAAGTTGAGCTGACAGCCCCCCATGATGTAATCCAGGAAGGTATACTCCTTCACCACCTGAAAGGTTAAACATCCTTTTAATGGAATGGTACTGGAGAATATGTCATCTCAACTGTAGACTACTATACTTATGATCGTAAGTGGTCAGACTGTCCACGCAAGACAGACAGTCAGACAGACACAGTACCACACCTGGCATAGCTTCACGCTCACGACACCAGAGTTTTTGTAGCCTTTCTTCTTCTGTTTCTTTTTACTGTTGATGCATTCAAACTCTGCCTGAGGAGAAAAAGCCACAGCATGGGTGTCAGTGTCAAAGCAAGAAAAACACCAGGACAAAACCAGTCTGTTAGAGATTTACATTTTGCTTTTAGCTATTTAGGTGGCGCTCTAATCCAGAGCGCGCACACACACACACACACACACACACACACACACACACACACACACACACACACACACACACACAATCTGACCGGAGAGGTTCGTGAAGCCTGCTGGAGGTGTGTCAACGTGGTCTCAAAGGTTCCAATGAGATCATGTGAGCCATCGTTGTCATAGTCATAACACTCAACCTGGAAAAAGGCAGAAATGCTTAGCCATGTGGGACTATAAAAAAATAAACAAGCAAGAAAACTATTAATCATTCACCTAGATCAAAAATCCACCTCAAGTTTATGAAGAACTGAGGTGCGGAAAACAAAACGCATGCAATGGGAAACATCCAAAACGCAATCCTGTGTAGCACAAGGGTAGACGAGGATAGAAGCTTGCATCAAGTCGATTTTTGAAAAAACAAATTAGTCAAAGAAGAGTATTTCTAGTCTCAGATGGAGGATCGAGAGGATCCTCTATGAGGCGATCGAGTCGGGTGAAGAAAACCGCGACGGGCCAGAGACCCGGCTGAGGATGCAAGTGTCTTCTACTTCCCATCTACTCCCTTCACACACTTCACCCGTTAAGTGATGGCAAGTTGGACAAAGACACACACCGCAACGCGCTGGGCAACTCACTTGTCCTGCAACCTTGGAAACAGCTCCCTTCCTGACACGCTTGCTTCAGAAGTTGAAAAAACACGACCAACATAAAGCTAGTACTAAACACACACTACAATCAGTTAATATGATCCAAGACCTCTGTGATAGAGATCCATAGAATTTAGCTCTAAAAACATCCACCTTTCCATCTCTAAGAAAGGTTCAAAGGGCTGTATTAGGTCATTAATACGCAAATAAAAAGTGAGACTGAAACCAACCAAAAAATATCAAAACACGTGTGGTTGTCTGTGGTATCTGCTGAAAAAATAACATGAAAGAAAGAAAAGCTCTAAGCAGAAGAAGAAGATGTTAAAAAGGTATTTAGGATACCTTCACAGGTTTCTCCATGTCTCCTCCACAGAGCGACTGCAGGGGGATTCGGAAGGGCCTCCATGTCGGGTTCAGGTTGTTCTTCACCACCTAAAGACACAACGAATGAAAATTATACATGTGGGGAATACTCCACCGAGAACCAAGTTAGATAGTAACTTCTCCAGATTCTTAATTGTTAAAAGATTTCCATGTCTGCTTTTAAGTATTCTCTATTCCTTATTACAAGGACCGGCCACTAACTGACTTTATGAAGTATGAAGCATTTCAACCCGTTTCCAGTGTTTCCATCTGATCCCAATTTTCCTGTGCTCTTGATTTACCATTTTATTGTATAGATTTATCTATGTCATATTATCTGCAGGTGCTATTCAGCCATAATCTTGTTTAGTCAAGGGTCTACTTTCTGCATTTCTTTCCACTGTCACATGATTGGTACATGCTTAAACAAGCTGCTTACTCACACACTCACACACTCACACACACACACACACACACCGTTATTCACCTCCACAGCCTGTTGTAGAACATGCATGTAAGCTAGCTCAGACGTTACTATCTTCTCTAGTAGGTATATACACCTAAAATCCTGATATCAAATACTAACTCCTTCATTACATTGGCATCAAGGCATTATGCTCAAATAGAAGTGTACAACTGTAAAATTTCAACCAAGGTGCTTATTATTGTGGTAAACAGGAAGCCAGTGTGTGATCTTGTCTTACTTCCTGGTCCTGTGTATGTAAACCACTTTGAGGAACACTTTCATACAGTCATGGCCCTTCACCGTCAGGCCCGTTTGGGCTGGTGTCGGCAACACCTGCACTGGAACCTGAACATGTGGAGGAACGTTATGTTCAGCGAAGAGTCCAGATTCTGCCTACGGAAGTTGAATCGTAGGGTCAAAGTGTGGAGAAGACGGGGAGAACGCTATGCTGATCGCTGCACCGATAGAGTAACACCTTTTGGTGGAGGCAGTGTGATGGTGTGGGGCGGCATCTCCATCACTGGAAAAACGAGGCTTGTCATCATTGGAGGCGATCTCAATGCAGAGAGATATCGAGATGAGATTCCGCAACCGGTGGCGATCCCATATCTCCACAGTCTGGGACCGAACTCCATCCTCCAAGATGACAACGCTCGCCCCCACAGAGCGGGGTTTATCAGAGACTACCTCCAGAATTTGGGAGTAGAGAGAATGGAATGGCCTGCCAACAGTCCTGACCTCAACCCAATTGAACACTTATGGGATCAGCTTGGGCGTGCCGTTCGTGCTAGAGTGACCGACACAACCACGTCGGCTGACTTGCGACAAATCCTGGTTGAGGAGTGGAATGCCATCCCACAGCAGTGTGTGACCAGGCTGGTGACCAGCATGAGGAGGAGGTGCCAGACTGTTGTGGCTGTGTATGGTTCTTCCACACGCTACTGAGGCTCCTGACTGTTTGTTAAATGAATAAATCGTAAAATTGCCAATATGTCTTGTTTCTTCCTTGTTACTGATAGACTTCAATCATCCAATCCACCAAACAACACCAAACAAGAGTCAATAGCAACAGCAGAATAAGCTGTTTGGCATTGGCAGAGAAGATTTGGCAAATTTTACATGAGCGCAACCCACATACTCAGCTGTGCTGCTCATCCCACAAATGCATGTTCCTTACAAATGAGGCACCATTTAAAAGGGAAATAAACAGGCTTTCCAACGGTATAAAATGTATTGCCAAGAAGCATTGTTACAACAGAGAAATAATCTACCAAACACAAAGTTCCTAACTTTTTGTTTGATGTTTATATATAGCGATAATGTTTAAACGCTCATAGCTTTCTTTCCGCATTAGTTATACAGCTACTAGTGACACTGTCAGTTGCGTGAGTTTGTGTACCTCTGTCCTGTGGGCCAGCTGCCACCCGGTCTCTGTCTGCTTGTGGAATTCCAGGTACGGGTCGGACTTCCCGAAGAAATCCTGAAAGTGAATAAAGACAGAAAGAAATGCACCAATAAATAACATGCATCTTTATTATTATTTTCTGCAAAACTGAATCTTTGGGCATGAAATGACGACACTTAAGATTTCAAGCTGAACTGCCCGTACCTTGTTGTCCAGTTTCCTCGCTTCCACCTCAAAATTCGCCACCCTGTTGTCTTTGATTTCTTCAGCACTGATCTACAGGGGAATAGAAGAGAAAAAAATGGCCAACCACATGATATGGTATCTTTATTTTTTTATAAGTATTTCTCTCTCTCTCTCTGCCACTCACTGTGATAGTCCCTTTTCCTGCAGGCTTCTTATTCTTCAACACCAGTGGCCGGGTCAGTTTTCTACTGGACACAACCTAGAAGCAACAGTTATACACAGGAACTTAATACAGGCCCAATCTTCAATGTAATGGAGTAATATCACACAGCAGTCTTCTAGACCACAAGACCGCTGACATCCAAAACAAACACGCAAAATGAAGATGTGCGCTCATATTACACTTCCAAAAGTGTAATATACACTTATAAGTGTAATATACACTTAAGTGTAATATACACTTGTAATATACACTTTGGAAGTGTAATATGAGAGTCTAAATAGCGGTTGTTTGTCAAGGATGTTATCGCTTTATCTTTGACATGAGTGCCAATAAGACAGTGGTGTCTTATTGCACCACCAGTATGTGTCTGACTGACAAGATTGTGATTCCACTTTCCGTTATGTACATTTAAACTGTAGAAAACCTCAAACTGAAAAGGGAAAAACGAAATTTATTAAAATAGAAAGTTATGGCAGAGGACCGTTAAGTCAGAGTGTAGCATGTGAAATTATTTATTATCAATGTTAGGGCTTTATAAGCTATGAGAAGTCCTTACAGCTTCTTCGACTCACACACATGCCAAGACGAAAATTAATAAAAACCTTACACAAACCTTATTTTTTAGATAAGCTGAACATAGAATGTGAACAAATTTCCACAGAAGTCACATTTCCGCAGAAGAAAAGAAGAGGAACCTCACCTGGCCCAAGGTGCACTCCAGTTCCCCCAGGAAGTCATCATCACTCAGGTCGACGGTCTTGTTGTCGATGTCGTAAATCCCAAACTTCAGCTTCTGCACAATCTCAAAGTAGTAGTCGATGACAAACTTCTTGGCAAACTTCGGGCTGAGGCAATTCTGGACCTTCTCTGTGCGCCCCAGCTGTTGAGAAAGTGCAGAGCTTTTTGTGGTTGTTCCTATAGACACATTTCATCATGGCCGCAACATGATACAGGCTACAAGTCTGAGCAATAACTCATCATTATTGTAAACTTTCAACAGAGGTTTAAAAAGACATTTTCATCCTTAATCCTATACATACACTGATCAAACATGAAATACAACTGACTGCTGATTCACACAATGTTGAATTTTCCATAAGAGGGTTAACAATTAACACTGCTCTGACATTCCTCCTGCAGGAGCAATGTGACGTACCTGCCACACCCAGGTAAAATGTCTGATGTCAGACAGCCCAGCTATGAGAATATGTTTTTCAGAGGAGGGGTGTTTGGATCTAGAATTTGTTGGCTTCTTAAAAATTCACTTTTACATACATGCTTTTATGTCATGACTTTGTATTGTCTCTGATCTCCCATGTATGGCAAAGCTCATTTATTACCCTGCTCTGTTCCAAGATACATTTCTGGCAGATTGACCTGTAATGGCCATGGGGCCCTGGCCATTATATAATCATAACTGGACAGCAGCTCTCTGACATCTGTTTGATGAATCCAGATCCGGCAGTCCTACTGACCTCATACCACTGGGACGCGGAGCTGTTCATCAGCAGGACACACAGGGGGTCGGACTTGGAGCCGATGTCTTTGTCCAGGAGATTCTCACAAGACACAGTCAGCTCCACCTTGGTCACACACTGGGCGGCCATGCCTGACTGTCAACACACAGGCTGTAGCAACAAGGCAGGCAGGTTTGGAAGGGTCTGGGGAGGTGGGGTGGGGGAGGAGGAAGGAACATTGTTTGTTCTTGTCATTTGTTCTTATAAAGAAAACTAATAAACATTGTTTACAAAAAAAAAAAAAAAAAAACAAGGCAGGCAGAGATGAACACCAAGACTGCAGCATTTCTACCACTCTACCAACCCATTATGTAGCATTTAGGAACAACCGTGCCATTAGTAGACATTCTTCCAAGCCCATCACACATCATAAACAAACACTTATATATTGTAAACATAGACCAACTGTACTTACAGAGAAGCACTAACTTATATATATTCTCATATAGGACTCTATATTTATATGACTTACATCACTTTGATACTACTTACTATAATGTATACTTTGAATTTAGGTCCTACAGATTTATGTTAGTCTAAAAAGGTGGGTACTGCAAATAAAAAGTTGGGTAAATTGGGTTTAAGTGAGGTTACCCACTACTTCCCTGCTTCCAAGAGGTCTGATATATGTTTTGTTACTGAGTCTTTCTCTGTGTTTGGCAGCACTGTATACAGGTATCTTGCATTGGTCAATGTGGCTAATGTGCAAATCTTGAGCAATTGTATGTTGGGCAAAGGACATTTCGCAGAAAACATTTTATTTTCCTGTACAGCAGGTTCCTCCTTAAACACATTCTTCATTTTCACTTCTATAGCTTGTATTGCTCAAAAAACGGCTTTTATTTTGACCATAAGACTTTCACTACCTAGCTTAACACTGGTGCAGGAAGCACCACTAGTGACATGCAACTGCAAACACAGTGGTCTCTCTCTAGCGTGGCCATGTTTAGTGAGCCGGTAACATTAGCGGTGCGTTTCATTAGTCATTTCAACCGGCCCTCGTTGACTTCCCCTGGACACTTCCCCAATTTTTTTTATTAATTATTAGGCCTGCTTAAGGGCAAGTGCTTTCCGTTTCAAATATTCTGCTCTCCCTCGGACCCTGCCCCTCTGCTCTGCAAGTGGCCACTCGCGTTATGTATGGTGCTACGTATTACCAAGTGCCATGGGGAAGTGAAGGAGGGCTGATTAATTAAATGACTAATGAAACGCAGCTTAGGTTGTTTCCTGACATAGTGGAAACTGTGAGATATTGAGCAATAAACTGAAGTGTAGCGGGTGGGGAGCGTATGAGCTAACGTTTACTACAAAAAAGCTACGTTAGCTAGCTAGCTAGCTATGAAGAAAGTGATACTATTTTCAGCACGGCGACTTCGGCAAGTAACTTTTATTTAAAGCTTAAAAACTTACCGCAGAAAGTCTGAATAACGTCAGCGGAAGATGTCCCTTTTGTTGGGTGATGCAGCTAACTAAAATAAAACGTGATAAAGGCAGCTTCGAGGAGGTTTTTTACAGAGGATTGGATGGCTGTCAGGCTCCCAGTGCTCCAGTACGGCCGTGTTTCGGGAGGTCAGAGTTGTGTTGTGAGGGGCGGAGTCAACACTGACAGCGGGGTGCGCTCGTTTACGTCACGGATGCCCCGGGGAGTCCTGCAGTACAGAGTGATCTGTGTGGTTGTATTTCTGCATCTGTATCATGGATGTATAACTGTATGCGTTACACCGCTTTGTGCTGAAAATAATTTGTTATTATTACAGTGTCATTACCAAGATTATTGAAACTGATTGAAAGTGACAGTGAATAATTGTATTATCCTCTCTACTATAACAAACCTTGAGGTGTTTTATAGATAATGGGAAACAAGGGCAACCAGAATGTAACCTTGCTAAAATCCCATAACAATATCAATAAAAATGAAACATTCTAATGTAATTTCCATAATTTCATGACAGGAAGAAATGAGAAAGAAAGCAGCAGCATTAACAGAAAGCAACAAGAACCACATTAAGGCTTTCCAATTATCCAGTAATCTTACATAAAAGGAAACAAAGAGGATAAATAGACACAGAGCTTTCAGTCTGTCCTTTATTGTTCTGGAGGATAAACCAAAGTGGAAACCGGCCATTATGTTCATAAGCATTGCATTACCATTATTATACTCACATAAAATATTAATAAAATCAAAGACCACGAAGAGGCAAAGTATATTTGGCACAGCAATGATGCATATTTCATCAGTGCAAACAACTAATCTCAACAATTATAGATTATACACTATTGTGACATGTATTAGGCCATTTACTTAACAGTCACTAAAGCAGTTGACAATTGCACTTCCCCTTGGGGAAGCAACACTACTTCCTTTTTAAACCAATAGTTAGTAGATTGCGGTTATAATCTACATACATAGAAACATGCAGGTGTATTTTACCACATAAAGCTCTCCACTGATGATAATGTATAGGACTACTAGAAATTCTCCTTAAAGTGTTTAAGATATCGAAGCACCAAGTAGTATTAAATGTCACAAATGAAGTATATAAATCTGATAACAAAAATGAAGAGAAAAAAAATATTTTGTGGCAGAAGTACAAAACAGCAGCAAGGAGAGAATCTAACGCACAAAAGCTTAAGTGAAAAATGTACAAAAAGCATATAAGGCATAAGTGTATCAAAATCATTTACCTGGGAACTACTTTAAGTAGTTACCTGTAAACAGTTACATTAGTGAAGTCTAGAGTATTTGGTGCAGTATCACTGGCTTCAAATACCGTATGTGGCTATAATGATTCAGTCCTCATGCAGTGCAATTTAACACAAGAACAAATTATTTCAATTCTTACCAATCCTGGCACTTAAGTCACATAACATTAAATAATCGAGTTACATGCATGTTAATAAATCTTGAGGCATATGCAGGTTAATATCTGTGTATCTACCGTGGCTTTACATTATAACAGTTGTTGCGATATGGTATTGGCACCACACACAACACACACAATTTTGCCTCAAATGATAGAGTTCGACAGGCTGATTAATTCTGTGGAGATTGTTAGATGTGACACATTTCTACCAGTATGTGAAGAGATGATTGGCAGACTGGGTCCTTGAGAGATTAATACTCCTCATACTCATCATAATCCCAGAGCTATAGGTGGGATTGCATACGGCCCGGGTATTTGCAGTTGGTTTCTTGAGGAAGGGAGACTGGGATCACTGTGCTCAGGATGCAGCGCTGGGGGGCGCCGAGGCCGAGACGTCCGGGGCGGCGTTGGTGTCGGCGTTGGATGGCCTCAACTTCATGGTGCGGAAGAAGTCCACCACCTGACCGGGGACCTCTGCCAAGACGCTCTGAGCCAGCACTTCTCGAGGACTCTGGAGACAGAGGGGGAGGTGAGGAATCAGCAAAAATGACAGGATTTAGAAGGAGATGGCTAGGGAAACTGGTACAAGCAAAAAAGATTAGAGAAGCAAGCAGGAGGTTGCAGAGGTGAGATGCAGCTATCTAGGATTATGACACAGCATTGGTGAATACTCAATTCTGATTGGCCAGTGAATGCTTCCTGAGATCTGTTATTTCTGAATAACAGACAGCCGTTTCACATCTAATCAAATCACTCCACAGTCCAGAAGTCCAGTCCATTTTGTTGATTTCTAATCAAATGAACTAGCAACAGCTGGTAGCTTAAACACATTACTCCTTGATTACTGCAGACACACTTGGAAGATTTTTCCAATATTACTTTCATTTTATTCAGAGGTCAGGAAACTTTTTATTATTGTTTAATGAACTATATTTTGGTGGAATCTTGTAATTTAGCTTGCAATAAAATCATTTTAAATCAACATTTTGTGTCAAATGATTAGCCGACCATTATTGCAAAATAAGCCTTGAAAGGGTGAACAAAGATCCCACATCTTCACATAACATATGGGTGGTATTTATATGACCTAGGCATCTTAAAGCATTAAGCAGTTAGAGCGGTTTTCAAGAAAATCAGTTTTTACTCATTAATATGCAAATATATGCAGCAAGGTGCTCCATAATGAGATAATCTACTCTATTCATAGTATTCTGTTCCATCACCACATGGCCATCTTGGTAGGAAAAGAACTGTAATAAATTAACCGGTGATTACAATCAAATGACAAACACAGCCAATGAGATGTGTGTGTTGTTAAGTGCCATATTGGTGGGAAATGCTTGTGACATCATGGGAATATTATGAATAGAGGGAACCTGTGGTGTAGGTTAGTGTTAGTGTGTTCATAAGACACAGACAGACAGACACAATGACAACATAATGTCCCGCATACTATGTACCATGGTGGTGGAACATAAAAACACGAAGGCACATTAATGGTATGCTGCTATGCATTACTCTGCTGGGTTTCTACTCAAAGCCATGCAGCTGTGCATTAGATGCAGGGCGGAAGCTGGGGGAAGGTGCTGTAGCCGAGTCAACTGGGGTACTCCTACATTTCTAGGATGGACTGGGCTCCTTGGGAGGTTTCAGTTTGAATAAATTGAAGAAGGAGGCCACTTGGTCAGGCAACTCTGCCAGCACGCTTTGGGCAAGGGCTGCAGTGCCTGCCTGAAAGGAAATGTGTAGACATTCAAATGAGTGCATTATTTAAGCAACAAGCCATGAGAGACAGCGATTTTAGGAGCACCAAGACAAATAAAACCCCACTGAGGCCGGTTTACACTACTGCTTACATTCTGGAACTGTCTGAAAGGCACAAACTGGACGATGTCCCGCATGGCGGCCTCGCCTGAGGCTGAGCGCAAGAGCCCGTCGTCTCCGTCCAGGAACTCCATGGCGCTGAAGTCTGCCCCACCAACCCCTACGATGATGATGGACATGGGCAGGCGGGAGGCGTTGACGATGGCGTTGCGGGTCTGGTCCATGTCTGTGATCACTCCGTCCGTGATGATGAGCAGGACATAGTATTGCTGCAAAGAGACGTGAACAATTCAGTGAGGTGGTGAAAACACTGACATATGGGGGAACAGCTTAGCTGTAGTTGAATTACTGTCTGCACAATATTTAGCCAAAAATATAAATATATTAAAGGATAATTCCTTTTGTTTTCAACCTGGGACATCATGTTTTTACCTTTATGATGATTGTGTTAAAAATTTCATCACTTTCTTCACTGTGGAGCTTTACCTCCGAGGAGTTATTGTGTTGAAAAGGTGTATTTTAATCACTTTTTGGGTTCATCTGTTGGAGCTTGCTTTCGCCTTTTTGGTGCGCATTGGAGAGCAGTGAAGTGATGAAATTTTTAACACAGTCAATCGTCATGATGGGAAAAACTAGGAAAATAAGGCCTAAATTGAAAATAATTATCCTTTAAACACAAAATAGACATCTACAACAGACTATTTCCATGTAATTCAGCTTGCTAGCTACTCACAGAGGCAGTTTCCTGCTGGATGGCTTGCCTGCCAAATTGGGCTACATGGTTGATGATGGGGGCAAAGTTGGTGGGACCATAAAGCTTCACCTGGGGCAGACACTGCTTGTAGGCATAGACCACACCCTCTATACCTAAAGCACACACACACAGATGGGGGAATAAGAAAGAAAGACAGTGAAGAAGGTGGAGAAGGGGTGAGCAGAACATTTTTTTGCTGCAAATTAGATGGGAGAGAGAACGAGGATGAAGGTGTGGAAAGAGGAATAGTGGGTCATGTGTGCATAGACTAAGTGTGTGTAGGCATACACCACCCCCTCAATCCCACACAGTAAGTCCAGACTTGAATTGACATTAGTTTAGCTCTAACATACCTGCACAAAATGGATCTGATGGGTTGAAGTTGATGGGAAACTCATGGGAGACCTGCAAAACACAAATCAGACATATGAAATGAGCTGAATTACAAAAAGCCCATAAAAGACACAAACTTTTTCATGTATTAAAAATGGAATGATGTAATGGAGAAAGGGCTACACAGATATGAATATATTTTTTTACAGGAAACATTACCTGCCATGTAGGAGGGAGCTGGGCTCCAAAACCAAAGACGGGGAACATCTTGTCACTACACAGGGAAAGACAATGAAAAGGTTTTACTGGCCAAGTAAGTTTGCACATACAAGGGATTAGACTTGGTGGGTTGCTCATGGAGTATATACAAATTTTAAAAATATGCATTTAGGAAGTAGGTCAAGCAAGGAAGATGAAGCTAGGCACAAGCCAACTACCTACTACTTGTAGAACTTAAGTAACCAAGTACTACAATGACATCTGAAATGCCATAGAAGGGTATCTTTTAGAATATTTTGATTGTAAACTTATATTCTGCTCACACTATTAGTGCATCAAACAAGGCATTAAAGGAAAAATCCATCCTTGGATGCTCTTACAATGTTAATCGTCAATCTGTGACGTTCAATGCATTCCAGGTTTATTTCATGATCAAGTGTCATAATTTACTTTTTTGTTGTACCTTCTACTTCAGTGATGTCCTACGTTTCCCAGAAAGCCTTTCAACAACTGCCAGAGAAGGAGCGTGAACTTGTTGAATTCAATTAAAGGTGAGAGTATGGGCATATAAACAGCTTGAAAATGAGATCATTCAGCTGTAGGTTTTACATGTCTATGATCACAGCTGCGCTACTTACTCAAAACTCAACATGTCTTGTGGCTGCATTGCATTCTGGTCTATTGAGGTTACTGTTGGAGGAGAAATTGGTCTCTCTGCCTCTTCTAAGATGGATTTCTCTGTTTGATTGTTGAACGTCGGTGCAAAATAGTGAGTCTAGAAAGAAGCCCTCGCTGTTTGATTCTGAGACACTGACATTTACTGTTGATTTCTTTTAGATAGCTGAACATTTTCCTGCTATCAAACTCCACTGTAGCTGAAATATGTCAACGTTTGGCCTTACTTACCTGTCATAGTCCTGGATGACACTGCCCACTGCCCAGATAGCTGCCAGATATTCATTGTAGCCGTCAGGGTTGATGTAGTGGAGGGACTGGGGCAACCTGGGATCCCCGTTGGAGCCTGTGAAGTCAATGGCGATCTGGCCCAGGGGAGAACACACAGAATATCAAATTAGAGACACAATGTTTACTGGGCACAGTTTTAATCTATTTCCTAAATATGTGGAGTGTAATTAAAAAAACCCCCAAGAGATTGGAATATGAGGGCAATGCCAATACCAGGAGACTTAACATGAATCATCAGTATGAGGAAACAGCAAACCTTTATTTCTATACAAGTGAATGAGTGATGACAAAGACTTGTGTGTGAACCCAGAACTCACAGTGAAGTTGATCTGGCAGCCGCCCATGATGTAATCCAGGAAGGTATACTCCTTCACTATCTGCAGATAAACATTAGTGACAAGAACCCATCATTTTCCTAACAATTCTAAAATTACTAACACAAGATCTATTCAACCACTACTGCTATCAGTGTCATAGCACTGGATACACTAAACCAGAACCAACTGGCTTCCTTATCTGGAATAACAATAAACATAAAACCACTGTACCTCGCAATGTCTTATAATAATGACACCAGAGTTTTTGTAGCCCTTCTTCTTCTGCTTCTTTTTACTGTTGATGCATTCAAACTCGGCCTGAGGGGACGACAAAGAGATGGAGCTCTGTTGACTTTCAATCCTCATTTAAAAATTATTCCTGATGCACACATAACACACCACACCAGGGTCAGGAATCAACGAGGGCTCGGGGCATTTCACCCGGTTCACATTTTCTCATACATACACTCACACCTGTACACCTGCTTACTCATGCAATTATCCAGTCAGCCAATCATGTGGCAGCAGTGCAATGCATAAGATCATGCAGATAAAGGTCAGCAGCTTCAGTTAATGTTCACATCAAACATCAGAATGGGGAAAAAATGTGATCTCAGTGACTTTGACTGTGGCTGGTTTGAGTATTTCTGAAACTGCTGATCTGCTGGGATTTTCACACACAACAGTCTCTAGAGTTTACACAGAACGGTGCGAAAAACAAAAAACATCCAGTGAGCAGCAGTTCTGTGGAAGGAAACGCCTTGTTGATGAGAGAGGTCAGAGGAGAACGGCCAGACTGGTTGGAGCTGACAGAAAGGCTTCAGTAACTCAGATAACCTCTTTACAACTGTGGTGAGCAGAAAAGCATCTCAGAATGCAACATGTCCAACCTGGAGGCAGATACCTACCCAGTATTAGTACCGAGCACTTTATTAGGAACACTGTGTTCCTAATAAAGTGCTCAGTGAGTGTATATTCACATGTGAATGAGACTACTGTCCCCCATGGGCCACCGTAAGTGATTCGTGGGAGCCCGAGACCGGCCGATGCTTTCCAGTGGATTCTGGGTGTGAAAAATGGAGCAGTTTTTGATCAGAAAACAACCGCATATGAGCAGTAGAAAATGTGGCACCACGCTGCCAGCAGAAGAAGAAAATACTGACCGCACACAAACCACTGCGTCACCAAAAATAAAACAACCAGCAGCGTAAAAAAACTCAACAATCAAGGGGTTTGCAGCACACACAGTTTCCAGCAGTGGTAAAGAAGTGTGGGACATGTGGTGTATACGAGTGTTTCTTTACCAATGTGCAATCCAAATGTATTATTTCATAGTTCAGTGCCCTCTAAAATTTCTTACCAAACACAGACTGATGCACACACACACACACACACACACACAACTCACCGCGTACGCCTGTGTTGCCTGCTGGATTTGGGCGAGTGTGGTCTGAAAGGCTCCTATGAAGTCGTGAGATCCACTGCTGTTGTAGTCGTAACACTCCACCTGGGGAAGCAGAGAGTCAGGAGCAACAAGACAAAGCCAGCCTAAAATCAAAAATCTCTCTTATATATCAACTGATGATTATGATCAGTGTGGGGAAATCAGAGGTGAGAGAAAAGGATACTATGGGGAAGGGCTTATCGACTACTATGGGCTTATCGAAAACGATCTAATTTACATCAGGAGCGGGACCTTAATCTACACTATAGGCCAAACCAACTGTATAAGCAGATGTTCTGAGTTCAGTCTCTGCTGAATCAGAAGTGCTGTGCGTTTGTCTTGCCACTATATCTTGCTTCAAGTTCGAGATTTTTTCCCCTTACAAATGGGTAAGTAGGCTCCTCTGTTATTTGTTTAATTGAAAAATATTTTGTAAAACTGCATGTGGATGAGCGGTCCGAAAAGTGAAGAGCTGTACCAAGGAAGCAGTCGCGTGGTATTTGTTTACCCTCGTTCAGAGAGAGAGAGAGAGAGAGAGAGAGAGAGAGAGAGAGAGAGAGAGAGAGAGAGAGAGAGAGAGAGAGAGCACAGAGCTGGAAAAATACTGCCCTTCACCTGATGTTCTTTTAACTTATAACTTATTATGCTCAGGTAGGCGGTGTGGCCCGGGCGTTGGTGTTGGAAGCAGGAAAACACAAACGGGTTGAGACACAGTAAGGAGCAACAGCAACAAGAAGACAGACCATCTGATGGCAAAGCAGTCATTGTACTCAGCCCACATGTTGAATCGACAGTAAAGCTCATGGATGGCTGACAGCAATGCATCTTAAGTGAGTACAGCACGTTTTTAGAAGATTGTCCCAATGGTCAATTCACCAGCTAATTGCTCTACCAGGGACACATGGATGATTTTGGTGTCTATGTTCTCATCATTTAACAGGTATGTTGACCAGCGGGACAATCTCCCAAAAACTTGAACAGATGCAAATGCAGATGTGTCTAAGACTTCATCCTCTCCTGTTACAGACACTGCATCCTCCATGTGAAGAACACACACAGTGGGGATAGTTCACTCACTTGCGCTGTTGATTGGAAAGCATCCCTTCCTGACAAGCTTGCTTTAAAAGTGTTAGGGGATGGGGGAAAAAAATCAAAACACATCAACTAATGCTAACACACATTTGATTATTTGTTTCAAGAACACCTAGCCAATAATTGCAGATGCGCAAGAGGCAATGGATAGGTCATACACAGAGTTCCCATCACGGCCCTGATGTAACTTGTAAAATACATTCTGCTATATTCCTGTAAAGTGACTGATTTGGAAAATTCACTGATATTCCCTGACTTTCCGTTTAAATTCCATGATATTCCAGACATTCCATGAACAGTGGGAACTCTGCATATATAGCAACACACAGGATGTTGAGGACAAGCGTATCTAAAATCAATAAAAGTCAGAAAAGCAATAATGAACAATGCTCTTCTTTTAAGTTGTCATTTATGATTGTGTCAAAGGGAATACATGAGTTTAAAACCAATTAAACAGAGCTGAGTTTAGTCAAATAGTAGGTTAGTGTGTGTGTGTGTGTGTGTGTGTGTGTGTTGTTGTACCTTCACAGGTTTCTCCACGTCTCCTCCACAGAGGGACTGCACAGGGATGCGGAAGGGTCTCCATGTGGGGTTCAGGTTGTACTTCACCACCTGCACAACAGCACAGATTAGTGGTCGTTACTGTCTGTTTTCCCCATGCATTGTCCAAGATATTTTCCTCAGACCGGACAGCATGGAAGCAGAACGAGTGAGTCGGTGGGTGTCTGTACCTCTGTCCTGTGGGCCAGCTTCCATCCAGTTTCTGTCTGCTTGTAGAATTCCAGGAATGGGTCAGACTTCCCAAAGAAATCCTGAAGATAAAGGAGAAAATAATATGCAATTCAAGACTTCCTCTACAAATCTTAAAATATAAGCATTTTCTCCTATACATTTTTGGCATTTAGTGGACTCTAACAGCAGACAATAATGTAAGAGCCATGCGTTGCAGGTGCGATGATATGATGGAGGAGGTCATCAAATTTCACTTAAATTTAACAAATTTCATTTAAATTGCCAAACATGTTCTGCATAGACAAAACGAGAGAACAACATTCCCCATCTTACATTCTCAACTTATTTAAAGGGCGCATGTACTATCTTCTTATCAACTTTCTGCTTTAGTGGCGATTTGGAATGTATTAGTAAAGTAGACATTCCTTGTGAATTCCTGAAGAGAATTCAAAAGTACTGAACTGTACCTTTTTATCCAGTTTCCTAGCTGCGACTTCAAAATTCACCACCCTGCTGTCCGTTTTTTCTTCAGCACATATCTACAAAACATAAAAAAAGCTGTTATAAAAACACAAACACCCTGAAGAACACATGCAAACACACACACACACAATTGAGTATCAGCACCCTTAACCCTTAAAAATGAAAGCGACTCACAGTGATGGTCCCTTTCCCTGCAGGCCTCTTGTTCTTGTCTAGCAGAGGTCGAGTCAGTTTGCTTGAGGACACGATCTGGACACAAAATTACTTCTCAATCACACAAAGTATTGCTGGCTGTCACTGGAAATGCTACGACACCAACACCAATTCTAAAATGCTATATACGATTAATTCTTTTGTCATATATCCGTACATGGCATGTGCTTTCCCACGTAAAATCCAAACACTCTTAATTGATTTCCTAAGCAAAAATGTTCATAAAACAATAAAAGAAAACACTCAACCTCAATAAAGAGCAAGCAGCATAATGAGTAACTCTGTGTTGTGGTAAAAGGAGCGGGCTGACCTGTCCCAGGGTGCACTCCAGTTCTCCCAGGAAGTCAGCATCTTTCAGGCTATAGGAGTCGCTGTCGATGTCGTACAGCTCAAACTTCAGCTTCTGCACCATCTCAAAGTAGTAGTCGATGACAAATGTCTTGGCAAACTTGGGGTCGAGGCAGTTTTGGATTGTCTCTGTGCGGCCGACCTGACGCAAACACACATTTCAGAGTCAAAGACACTTTTTTACTCACAGCAGATACAAATATTACTGAGGTCTCAGCAAATAAAATGGAGACTACCTGATTGAAAAAACACCTTAACTTTAGAAACAATTCTTTCACACAAGCCTATCAGGGAAACATGAAATGGATTTAAAGTAGAGGTAGGCCGACAGTATCTGTAGTGTCAGGATCAGCGCTGATCCAGCTCCCAAATACTCTGATTATCAAATGAAACTGTCCTGATATCAGGTCTTTAATAGCAGGCACTTTGGGGCAATACAAAACTTTTCCTGTGGGAGTAAAAATCTCCTGATAAATGAAAACCTATTGTTTAGTAGAGGGGGCTATGCATGCTAAATGCCATTCTGTTTAAGTAGGCCTAGCCTGCCACACTGTTCTTTATCAGTTAACCTATTCTGAACAAGCTATTCTTTGTTTGTTAAAGCTGTACTAGGCAACTTTGTATGTTGGCGACCACAAGTGGAAGTGAGCGGAAACTATTCAAATTTCTTTATTGATCACAGTCATAGTCATGGCATAATTTGTTCAAATGTACAAAGGCAACAGATGCACTTGTTCCTGTAATTGTTTTATAATAGGCCAATACTACACTGTCTATTTAAAAAAGTACCAAGTGAATAGTACATGGTCGGTTCTCCTATTGGTCAGTCTACTGGCACAGCTGCACCTCCAATCTAAAGTGTCACTGAATAATTGAGTGTGTGTGTAGCAGAGTGACCTTCTGACCTACTGACCTCGACCCAGTGAGACCCTGAGCTGCTCATGAGAAGCACACACAGCGGGTCGGACTTGGAGAACACGTCCATGTCCAGCAGCTTCGCACAGGAGACGCTCAGCTCCACCTTGGTCATACAGTTTGAGGCCCCCGGTCCCGGCACTGGGGGCCCGACTCCCGCCATGACAGCCTGTAGGACAAACACTCACACAACACACACAAAACAGTCACACACACAGACAAGCAGACCTACAATAACAGAGGGGTTTTTTTTTTATTTAAACACACATAGAAGTTGTCAGACAAGTTTTGAGCTATGGCTTCCACTAGGTTCCACTCATAGAGATATAACACACTGGGCTGGAGGCATTTGCATCCTTGCTACAGAAAATGTTTTGTTCAGTCCAACTTATGCCAAAGTTTCTCGTTATAACGAGATATGTTGGTATGTCATTATAACGAGAAACGTTTCTCGTTATAATGAGATAAGTTGGTATGTCGTAATAACGAGAAAAGATGTCATTATACCGTGAAAAATAACTTGTTATAACGAGAAAAAGATCTTGTTATAATAACGAGAAAGGTTTCTCGTATAACGAGATACTGAGCCGATTCCCACTGATTTCCCCACTGTGGCATCAATACGCTACCGTAAGTTAGTTATCTTCACCGGATACGTGCCGTTCTCATATGGAGAGTCACGCCACACTCCGTTCGAAGAACACGACTGAATACATTTTCTGATTCGTATGGTCTTGTAAATTCGGCCTAGAGATGACCAACCTGCCAGCACTTTATTTCAGTAAAATCTCTCGTATTTGGCACTGCTGGCTACCGCCCTTAAACGGTAATACGAGTTCGGTGGAAGATTGTGGGAGTACAGGCAACCCAAAATTGGAAGTAGTGCCGCTTTGCTAGATACCGAATCGATGGGCGGCTACTAATAACTAATAAACGTTCATAAGTAATGTTCTACCAGGCATTTACTTTTACAGATAAGCACTGGAACGTTTAATTGTCGGTTTTTAAATAGTTTGGTGTGACGTTCTGACGTAACGTAATTTAGCGGGGCTAGCTGTAATCTTAACGGTACTGAGTGTGCTCGTACCTAGCATGGTTAACTCATCATGGCTATACGAATAAAAATATACCATGTCAGTCATGTAGCACTAATGAAACCGATAAAGTTATTGCTATACTTGGTGGCGAAAATGCCAAAGTGTCCCAACAAACACGACTGAGCCTTTACATTGTGAATTCCTACCTTGTGGTCTCTGCTGTTTTGATGTTAGCAATGACAGGAGGGTAAGACAGAAAAGCTAGCTATAGGGCTATGGCTATACTGTATGAGATGGGCGGTTCCTTGTGCGCTTGTTTCTTGTTACAGGGCCTCCCGATTGCCTGCTAGACCTAGACAGCAAGGCACACATCGTTTTGTGATCGTTTTTTATTTGTCGACAACAGGGGGCATTAAATACATAAAAAAACAGATTAATAAAGCTTGCAAAGACACATAAGGAAACACACACTTGTATACATCTGTTGGTTTGCTCTTTCTGTTTAAAATGGTCACAAACACACATACAATAATATTTGAATTGCAAAAAAGAAAATTTGCTTCAGTCATGAGTTCAGTGCAGCCTCATTATTACTGGCATGCAGACATTCACCTTTATTTGAAACTCTCGATCCATTGAATTGGATTGTCTGGTTAAGAGATTGTGTGTATCACTGAAAGTCATGCAATGAGGTTGAATTTTCCAAGACCAGTGTTGTGTGGTAAGGCATTACTCATTGACATGTTACAGGACTATATTACTTTTACCAGGGTGAAATCCCCCCGCTAAATGTGAGATCAAAACTATATCCCACCACTGTCACTCCTTGTTCCTTTTCTTTTTATTAGTCACCATCGACTTTACACTCAAATTTACTGATCTGGGCTAGATGACAAATGGCAGTAAGGTTTACTTTCTCTGTGTGGAAGTATTCCCACTTTTATCAAGCAAAAGCTTGACAAGAACAATGAACATCAAGGCTGTTTTGTGACTATACAAAGAAGAGAGAATTTATCCTGAGGTTTTAAGTTCAGAGAGAATATTCTGACAGAAAAGTAATATAACAGGTAGTGTAACGAATTACTGATCCCAGGGAGGAATAAGTAATTTTACTTTCCAAATGAGTAATGGGAGTAACACATTACTTTGAGTATGAAGCCCAACACTGGCCAAGCCACAGTGAGAGCGACCATGCTAGTAACACTGAGATTTGGCTCCTTTAGGAAGAAAGGCCTGTCTGTGAGACAGTGAAGGTCTGTAGCTCAGAGGTAAACCCAGTCCTTGTGGATCAGTGAGGTCTGAAAGAGGAGCAGCGTCAGTTCAGTGTCAAGATGTTGATGTTGACACAGGTTGTCCGACACTTGACCGAGAACCTTCACCGGCACACTGCAGGACACAAACACACCGCAAAGTGCATGACAAAGATACACAAAGCTGTCTCAGTTGATTTTAATTAAAATTACATAAGCTCAGGCTTTAATGATCCCCATGGGGATATTGGGTCATTGCAGCGGCAAATAGTAATAATAGGAAACAACAAAGAAAAAAAGGATTTAACAAGAACAGAGCAAAATGGGGGATATTTAAACAGAACGCTACAATTTCAACACCAGAATGTGTTATGTAGAAATGTACCGATGGAAAGTATGAAGAAAGTCTGAGGTACAGCATTAAGAAGGTGTGCAGAATATCAAATACATAATTAACAAACCACAAACTTGGAAACTAGGATTTGTTTGCAAGTTTTACCCTACCTTTCTAAGAAGGGCCGAAAAGACTGGATTGGTTGGGAGGCTTCAGCTTGTAAGAGTTGAAGTAGGAGGCCACTTGGTCAGGCAACTCTGCCAGTACGCTCTGGGCGAGAGCCACATTGTTTCCCTGCAATGCCAGATAAGGCATAGAGCGTGTTAAAGTGCGCTTTGTCCCAAGAACGCAACACAAAATTCGAGTGCGAAATGCTTGATAATAAAGTAAAAGGCATTTCAGGAGTTTTATTAGCGTTAAGATATTTGCTTAAAACGGAGTAATCTGTGTTTTTGAAATATTGAGTACTGAGTTTTAGTTTACTTGGAACGTTCTGAAAGGCACGAACTGGACGATGTCTCGCGAGGCGACGTCGCCCCACGGTGAACGCAGCAGCCGGTCGTCGCTGTCGAGGAACTCCATGGCGCCGAAGTCTGCCCCGCCCACGCCGACTATGATGATGGACATGGGCAGACGGGAGGCCTCCACGATGGCGGTGCATGTCTGGTCCATGTCTGTGATCACTCCGTCTGTGATCATGAGCAGGACATAGTATTGCTGCGGATGGAGGGAGAGAGGAGAAAAGACACAGGTCAGATGCCGTCCAGTGCCATGGCATGTTTGTGACCTAATGAATTTATATTTTATTTGAATGTGATCTCAGCTCTATCTAAAATTGCACAATGAGTACTTGTGTGATACTGTTGTTTTGTGAAAAGGGGTCCGCTACTTACCGAGGCCTTATTCTGCCGGAAAGCTTGCTTGGCGAAGCAGGCTACATGGTTAATGATGGGGGCGAAGTTGGTGGGACCGTAGAGCTTCACCTGGGGTAGGCACTTCTGGTAGGCAGCCACCACCCCCTCTATACCTACAACACACACACACACACATACAGTACATACACATACACACGAGAGCGGTGTCCATGCACCAATATTGGACATTGGAAGTTTTAACAGCGAAACACAATTTTGGGTGTAAATTTAACTTACCTGCGCAGAATGGATTTGCTGGATTGAAATTGATAGGAAACTCATGGGAAACCTGTGAACATGTTTCATGAAATAAAAGCTTTAGATATTAACTTAAGATATTTTTACACCAATTTTAAATTTCAAAAAGGGAACAAGTCAGGTAACCACTGTCAACTTTGTCATATGTTACTCTTATGTCCTTGAATGTTTTTCTTGTCCAAGAGGTGTACAGTGTTATTCAGTAGCTACAAATATGATTTTCCATCTGACTCAATTGATGTCACCAACGGAGCAATGACTAAGCTGCTCCATTGAATAAACTGCGTACACAGTTTATGGGCAAAACAAAGCTGGAGACAAACCCTGTGTATCACAAACTATGTAATGGGAAACTTTCTTTTCAGTAGTTGTCACCTACAGAAGTGAGTAGTCCGTTCACATATATAGAGTGAGCTATCCTGCGACATAGGAATGACATAAGCATTCCTCTTGTAATGGAACAGACAATGTGTTCACCAGACTCCCATACCTGCCAGGTGGGAGGGATCTGGGCTCCAAAACCAAAGGCAGGAAACATCTTGTTACTGCAGAGGAAAGGCAGATAACATAAAGGTATAAGTGTGGTATTAGCTCATATTAACCAAAGCACATTAGTCAGTAGATCACGGTTAAATTGGCTTTCACTTTAAATGCCGCAGATTGAAAACAGAGCATCTGACTGGCCTATTATGAGAAGTGCTAAGGAAGGAAATGGAGGAAGCCGAGAAGTAGGAGTGGTGTTTTTTTGGGGTTTTTTTGCTCTAGATGTCTAAAGCACTATTTGAGCTGGATTAGTTTTACTGGGGGAGGTCCTGTAATGTAATTATGCTTTCCAGACATGGCAGATTCATACTGGATTAAAGTGACAGATGCCATTGGTAATAACTGCAGTTATAGGAACTTAAAACTTGCCAAAAGAGCAATACCAACACATTTTGTTTCTAAATATAACATTTTACCAAACTGACTTACAATTCCAAATTTTCAATAGTGTGAAAAGCTGGTTTGTTGTTAAGTAGAGAGCGGTGGTATGATGTAGGATGGGGCCGTGTCTGGGTTTACCTGTCATAGTCCTGGATGACACTGCCCACTGCCCAGATAGCTGCCAGGTATTCATTGTAGCCCTCGGGGTTGATGTAGTGGAGGGACCGGGGGGATGAAGGATCTCCGTTGGAGCCTGTGAAGTCAATGGCGATCTGGCCCGGACCGACAGAGGACATGGATCAAGAAAGGGAGTTGGACAGTGATCAAAAGCAAATAGAAGACACAGCAGTATTTACACGGTGTCTGCAAGTCTCAGAAAGACAAATTTCACACTTTTTAAGACCTTAGGAATGCTACCTGGAATTGATTTTAAGACCATTTTAAAAACCAAAACAAAGCTGGTAAAAATTATTATTATTTCTATACTAAACTATTACGACTATTTCTGATTGAACATGTCTAATGAAATTTCTGAAACTATAAATGGGAAACATAAGAAAAATAACAAACTTATTGGTAAAGGACATGAAGTCTAGTTGTGTTTAGTAAAGCAGATACAGTGCATGTTGTACTGTACTACTAACCCTGTTCTGGATTCATCTAAGAGCAGACATGCAGCACAAAGAAACCTGTCATTGCATCGTGAAAGAAAAATATATATTTATATGTATTTAAGACATAATACTTTTTAGGAGCCTTAAATTTAGATAATATTTTACAACTTTTTAAGGACCTGTGGACACCCTGATTTAAACAGACACACCAGTATATCAATCATGAATGCAGAAAGGTTGTAGGGTGTGTGTGTGTGTGTGTGTGTGTGTGTGTGTGTGTGTGTGTGTGTGCGTGTGCAGGCACTTGTTTTTTTATGATGGACTGTCTGACATTCCCAAACTCACAGTGAAGTTGAGCTGACAGCCCCCCATGATGTAATCCAGGAAGGTAAACTCTTTCTCCACCTGAAGGGATTAACATCATGCAAGCTGTGTTAAATAATATATAATGTACAGAATTGCAACAGGTTTCGCTATGAGCAGTAACAAACATGAGAATCAACATGAGAATTATTTCTTGTGCAGCCTCCTTTTAAATGCATGGTCTAAAACTCACACAACAAAAAGATGTGCCAGTGTAATAGCTCATTAACAGATAAAAAATACAGAAAGACAATCAAAATAACATGGGTTCAATTTCCTAATAAAGAGAATCAGTACCTGGCACCGCTTGATGCAAATGACCCCGGAGTTCTTGTAGCCTTTCTTCCTCTCTGACTTTTTTGCGTTGATGCACTGAAATTCAGCCTGAGACGAAGAACAGGGGTCATATTTATTTTATTTATTTAGATAAAATAGAGGTATAATAGTTGACGGGTATCATGATGGCAGAGTTGGGCTGTAAACACACACACACCCAACACACACACACACACACACACACAGTCTCACCGGGGATGTGTATGTTCCCATCTGCAACTCTGAGAGTGTGGTCTTAAAGCTCCCAATAAGGTCATGGGAGCCATTGACATGATGGTCATAACAGTCAACCTGCGGACGGACAGAAAGACTTGCTGTAGCAGGTAACAAAATAAAAGCCCCCCCAAAAATAAGAGTCCCTTAAATCAGAAACAATCAACTAAATATCAACATAGAATGAATAAATTGGTGTTAGAGCAACACAGGTTTTTGAAGGCAAAATACCAAATTTTTTTCCACAGGACCACTTTCCTGATTTTCAACCTTATCTCTATATTTTTGTCATATGCCTATACACACCATTACACATATAAATACTCTCTGTATCTCAAAGGAAGGCTCTATTCATCTCCCAAATCCTACACCTGATGATACAAGCATAAGCTATCTGATATAAAAATAAACAAATAAATAAATAGGCTAGCTGTGATCAGGGAGGACTCTCCATCATATCAGAGTTGGACGAGATTTACTAGTCAATTTTTAATATAAGGTAAATATTGGCCCAATAATATATTGGTAAACCAACATATATCGGTCTAACCCTAGAATAAATTCCAAACAGTCATGCTTGGCATCCATCAACAACCAATCAAAGTGCGGAAACTCAAACTGAATAAGTGCAATGAGAGCAGCTGAAAGGACAAATAAGTAGGGCAAACAAAAATGCGCACCTTCCCGTGATGACGTCATGAATCAGGCATACACACACACATCGCGAGAGGTAACTCACTTTTCCAGCTGGGTTTGGGAGTATTGTAAGTTGAAAAGAAAATTGCAAAAATATCAGGTGAAGTCAGTTCATTAGTACGTTAGAGTGGCAAAACAAAACAAAAAAACAGAAGAGGCAGTAAACAATAATCTACTGTTTCACACTTCAGAGCATTCTTCAGTGGGCGTTAAAGGGAACTGGTTATGTTATTGAGATGCAATTTGCATGTTAATTGGGATAACTAAATAAAGCATAGTGAGAAGATCATTAGTGTGTGTGTGTGTTGTACTTTTATAGGTCTCTCCACGTCTCCTCCGCAGAGAGAGCGCAGGGGGATCCTGAAGGGTCTCCATACGGGGCTCAGGTTGTTCTTCACCACCTACATGAGACAGGTAGGGATGAGCCAAACATCCATAATAACTCTATGGGGGCAGAGTGGGTGAGCTGCCGGTGGGTGTCTGTACCTCTGTCCTGTGGGCCAGCTGCCATCTCGTTTCTGTCTGCTTGTAGAATTCCAGGAAGGGGTCGGACCACCACAAATACTGAAAAGCGATGTCCAATTAGTACTGAACAAGTTATTTAACGTAAATCAAGCGACAATGCAAATAATCAAGAACCCCACATTGAGGTCTCACTGCCTTCAGTACCTTCTTGTCCAGTTTCCGGGCCGACACCTCAAAGTTTGCCACTCTGTTGTCTGTTATCTCTTCAGCGCAGATCTATAAAAGAAGAAATTAACAATCTTAAAGCCACACCAGACACTAAGAGGAACACGTTTAGGTCCAAGGAGTATGCAGTTAACTGATGTCAAATTACATGACTTCTGGATAATGAAGTCCTTCAAATTTTTAATAATTCAGTTATCTCTCGCTGGCACTTAGGGCCGCCAACGTCCAAAGTTGCCTAATGCAGCTTTAAAACCCATTTTTACAGACGGCTTTCATGTAAATTATTTGGACTTAGTTTATTTTATTATTTGCAAAAAGCATGTGTAACTCTTTCGAAAAATTATTCCAATTAAAATTATTTTTTTATTGTAATCATTTGTGTCTGTAGGTTAAATACACCATCGAGGACTCCACTCACTGTGATGGTCCCATGTCCTGCGGGCCTCTTGTCCTTCAGCAACAGAGATCGAGTCATCTGCTTACTGGACACAATCTGCACACAAAACTCATATGAGTAAATATGAATGGTAATTGCAGGTAGGATATACGTGATTTTTTGAGGGCTCCAATATCTCCCACCTGGCGTCATAAACAGCAGAAATGTGTCAACACAAGCAGTTAAACATAGCAGCAAATTCACCGATGTCGTCAATCCAAGGTGTTACAAATCAAAATGAGTTATATTCACGCTAATAAAATCAACTGTGCTTACGTAAAGCAAGAAATATCTGCTGTAGTTTGTTTATGGCTGATTTTAATTTCATAAATAGAAATTATTTTGAATGTGGGTGTTCCAACAAGTAAAACACAAATAATGCTTTCAAACTGAAGCAACAAAATCCCATTCTTCTGCTTCTTCCGCTTTGACGTGAACACGGCAGAAGACCGGCAGGGAGCCAAATAAACAAGGAAGTGTGTGAGCAACGTTAAAAAAAGTATCAAATGGACTATTATAACTGAAATGACATGACAATTGTTCAGTCACAGCTATTTAAGGTGTGAAAAGGTAAAGCTCACCTGGCCCAAGGTACATTCCAGCTCCCCCAGGAAATCATCATCACTCAGGTCGTAGGTGTTGTTGTCAATGTCGTACACGCAGAACTTCAGCCTCTGCACCATCTCGAAATAATAGTCGATGATAAACTTCTTGGCAAACTTTGGGTTCAGGCAGTTCAGGACCATCTCTGTGCGGCCAAACTGGGTCACAAAGAGGAAACATAGAAGATAATATAAGATGACTCAGGATAAATTACAAGCCATATACACATGTGGAATATATATAACATGGAACATCATTCACTACTGTGCTTAATTCCATGCAGAAATTAAGCCAACCAGCTTGTGATTTACCTTGCAGTCAGTAAAAATGTACACAATTGCCCTATGGGTTACAGTCATTATGGTTCTGCTTACTGAACCTGAGCAACAAAAAGTGGCTTTTTAACCCTTCTTCTGCCACACCCTGCTACAGACCTCATACCACTGGGAGCCTGAGCTGTTGATGTACAAGGCACACAGAGGGTCGGACTTAGAGAAGACGTCCATGTCCAGGAGGTTTTCACAGGAGATGGTCAGCTCCACCTTGGTGGCCAACTGAGCCCCCAGCACCGGGGCCCCGGCTGAGGCCATGGCAGCTTGTTGAACACGCAGACACACAGATACAGTATGGCCCCCACTGTGACACAGATACAGTAAAGACAAATAGACGAAAAACTGTTGCAGTGGTATTACTATGGAATAACTGTCATTGCCTGTGAGGGGTAAGGAAAAGTTTTCTTGAGGTCTGGAGAGGTCTCGAGAACGTAAAGCCAAAGTCCTTTCAATAATATGCCAATTTAATGTGTCTTTAAAGGCAAATGTAGTCTACATACCAGGTTGAACATGACTTCAGAGACGGTTTACAAATAGTTAGAAGCCACTCTTCAGTTCGGCTTATGTCCAACCCATCAAGCAGCACTTATTTCAATAGAATTTTAATTTTCATAACTGGTTCGTCTGTCATTCCAACTTATTCTAACAAGACAGACCGTGGTGGGCGATATCAGTTATCAAATTAACATTTAAATTAAATAAGAACTGGGTGGATGGCCTATCTGCCATTTTTCCCATAAGAACCTAAAGATTCATTATAAGGTTTAAGTCATGTTCTGTGGTCTACCAGGTATGTAACTTTGCCGATAATCAAAGCAACATTAAAATGCCAAAATTTTTGAACGGCGTTTGGAATAACGGTTTCACCTACGGTGCAAGCGGGACGTTTCAAGGCTAATTACGTACACACAGAAGACGGGAATACATTCTCCCAACAAATACACTCTCACAAGAGGATGTTTCATGTCACAACATATGACCACAAACTATTTATTGCAAAGCTATCTATATATTAGCGTATAGGGTTAACGTTATATCATTTGACACGCCAGCACTGACAGTTAGCTTGGTGGGTGTGGTGATGCCTGCGCCACTAAATTGAGACAGCCAACCAAGACACAGTTCCCAACGGCATATTAACGATTTATGTGAGTTGAAAGCTTACCCAAATTGATTTGCCCGCTTGCTTGTTGCGAAAATAAACTGTTTTGTCAGTCTCTGGTCAGAAATACTCGTAATGTGACAAGAACAGCTGGGCTGAGTGACAGCGACTTGTGGGCGGCCCCGACAGTCAGCTCTGACAACCCACTTGCTGTAACGTTAGTTATCCAACCGGCAGCTAATACTCTATCAAATTACTTTATTATTGAAGCTACAGCGCCTGTATATGAGTGTCTGGTCTATTTGTAAGTAAATGAGGAATTACACATTATAATAACATCGTGACATAAAATTACCAAGGTAATATTACTCGGAACGCCCATAGCTCGTGTTTAGTTTCCAGTCGACTGGATATGTTGAGGACGCATTTACCCGGGTGCATTCAAGGTGTAAAAAAGTTCTGTATAGTTGCATATTGTTCATTTTAGTTACTGTATGTTTTATCGATGCAGGATAACTAGAGTGTAGGATATACAGTTTAGATATTCAACTATATGTTCCTTGTTTTGTCTTCATGACGTTCACAACATCCGCTTATCGCAGGTTTGCAACGTTTCCGAATTAATCGTCTTGAATGCTCCACGTTTACATCTGCGTACCTGCCCCTTGTCACCTGGTTCCTAAGCATTCGGCGTTTGGACGTTTGACATAATGGCTGGGATAGTCTCCCTGCGATGTGTGGCGAGGACTTTACTGTCGGCACCCAATGCTAAAGCTCTCAAGATCAGAGGGGCGAACCGGCATTACTGGACAGCTTTAAAGAGGACCACCGCCACTGCTCTGACTGTGAGGAACGATGCGTTTACTTTCTATTCATCTGTCACTGTTGCTATCCTGTGGGCATTGTTAGGGTCACCCACTGTAGGGTGCTTTCATTGATGGTCGAGTTCAAAGAAAAGGCATACAGGCTCCTACAGTCACAAATACAAAATAACGTTTGTTATTATGTGGGGAAGCGGGTTAAGCGGGCGCTTTAAGCTATGTAGGTGAAAGGGCAGCAGGGTATTACTGCAGTCAGAGCGTCAAATAGCTTATTCCACACCAGGAATAAGCTGTAAGTTATAGATAATAAGAAGCAGAGACAGATTCTCACCAGGCACAGGCTCAGTGACCACCAATTGGCAATCGAAACAGGAAGACATAAGAAATCATGGCAACCAAAAGAAAACAGAACATGTGGTCACTGTTGGACAGGTGAGGTCGAGACGGAGATGCACTTCCTCCTAAAATGTGAAAAATTTAACTCAACCAGAGAAATCTACTTTAACAAGTTCAGCTCCCAAGTCTCCCGCTTCAGAGAGCTTGATGATCAATCAAAGCTGCGACTTCTACTAGGAGAGGGAAACACAGCAGACCTAGCGGCTCAGTTTGTAGAAACTTGCCACAACCTGAGGAACAGTGAGTGACCAATACACTTTTATTTTATTTTATTTATTTATTTATTTAATCATTTATTTATTTCATTTTTCTTTTCTTTTTTTATTAACGTAATGTTAATCTCTCAATATCTTGAAACCCCACATATTTGATATTTTTCTCTTTGAATGTTATTGTGTACTGCATATAAAATGTGTGTAACCCTTGTTACCAACAAACATTAATTCCTTCACATAGTTTACTGATCCTCACTCTGTGATGGAGGCTCTGGGTACGGGAGCTGAACACACAGCAACCCAGTTCCTCTGTCCAGGCACTGACTCTCTCTCACACACACACACACACACCTAGACTGATATTCATGTTGGTGCTTTGGCAATATTGTCTGTGAACTTTCATGCCAATAAAGCACATTGAATTGAATTGAATTGAATAAGCTATGTGATCCTTTCCATATGATGATGGTGCTTTTGTGTAGTCTGACTGCATTTATGAGTCCTGTGTCCTTAAAGAGTTGAGGTGAAATCCCAATATCCTGCACAACTAAATCATCTGATCCACCAAGTTCGATATATTCCCCTGCCATAAACAGCATCTAATGTGTGTGTGTGTGTGTGTGTGTGTTTGTGTGTCACGCACAGAGTGGCAGGGCTGCATTCCTCCTGGGCCTCCCCACACTGTCTTATCTGGGGCTCGCAGCTTTCCAGAGAGCGCAGAGTTCAGCTGTGGTGCATGCTTTAGAAAAAGGTGAGTTGCACAAAACGTCAGTCGTGAGTTATCGTTGCCAGTGTGCATTTGGGAACACGAACGAAGTGCAAAAACCAGACTGGGAGCAGCCATGGCTCTATTGTGTCATCAGTAGCTTTGTAGACAGTGTGAGAGAGGCGGGAGAGAGACAGACCGCAGTGTTTGTTTGTTGAGAAGTCAAAGTTCAGTCACTTTTTTTGATATCATTATCTTTTTATCATTATTAATAGTAGTAGTATTGTTGAATTGTATGCTGATAAGGTAAGACAGTTGGCAGCACTACAATGAAAAACACTCATTTGGGTGTAAAAGCTCAAACAATATTCTCAGTTGGCTGTTCTAAGTGAATTTGCTGTTGTTGTGTGTGAGCAGAGGAGGTGTTGGAGCACGCAGACTACCTGTACAGCTGTGCCGAGACAGAGAAGCTCTACCAGCTCCTGCTGCAGTACAAGGACAGGTGAGCAGCCTGTATCCTGCTTTCCCCCTGTCCTCATTTGGACCTTTTCCCCCTGTGTGCTCCCTAGATGCTCTTTCGCCAGTTTCTGTTTCAATGCCGTCCTCAATGGGTAATCAAACGCCCTTGCACTAGCCAGTTGGTACTGCATTCCTGTTCAGCATTAAAATCATTAAAAATGTTTTGCCAGTTATAAAACAGAATGTGTTCTACAAGTCAAAACGGGCTATTTAGTGCCATGTGGTGGACACTATCCAAAATGTGTTACAGTATCATAAGTGCATACCTTTTTTTTTTTTTTTTTGGCATTAGGTGGTCCCAGTGGGAATTGAACCCCTAACCTTGAACATTTTAGTGCCTTGCTCTAGCAATAGAACCGGCTTCTGATCACTTTATTGAGGCGTTCACTTTGTAAGATGCAAACTAAGTAGCCTACATTATAACTATGATGTACACAACTGAGGTATAAAAGACATTCAGCATAGTAACTAATAACTAGCAGTGTTTATTTGATCAAATCATTAACTCAGCCCCAGTTAAGACCTGGTAGACCCACAACTAGGACGTTTTTTAAACGTGCATACACACTCAATTTTAATGTGACATCACATCGCTCTATTGGAATCAGCTTTGGGTCAATATATAGTCAGAAAAACAAATCTAGCATTCAGGACAGCATGCTCATATTTCACTGTGGCTCTTGCTTTTACTGGCATTCCACCACTGTCTGTGGGTTTGATATTCATAGTAGGTTTTATACTCACACCTTCTCCACTATGGTGCATTGTCATGACATTATGGAACAGAGTCATCTTGTAAGATTTGTAACTGATCTAACTCTATGACTGGAAGAAAGGAATAGCTACCTGAGAAGAGCTACAGAGATCAATAATAGTGTTACACATGTTTTTTTTCATGCCAAAAAAATCCTAAAAAAGAGATGGGATATTTACACCATGGGACGCTAAAATTCTCCACTGAAGCCCAGTATGATAGTAATAATGATAAATAAAAACATATTTATTCGTCTATATTCGTATTCGTATATTCATATTCGTATATTTATCACTGCAGTCCCGGGCAACACGAGGCCAACTTTGTGAATAGGAAATCTTTTCACAGCCTAAAATTGACACAATATTGTATCAATGAGAACAAAGAGCACAGTGTTTTAATGGTTTTCCTCCTGACCTTGGCAGTAGCAGTGTCACTGTCATAGTGTCTTTTTTACTGCTAATTAGAACAGTTTGTTGTTGAGAGAAGGACAAAATGTTACCCATTAAATGGGTAACATTTAACGGTTAACATTAATGGTTAACATTTTTCTGGCAGCATGTTTACATGCACCCACAATTATTTATAGTGTATTGTTTTTATTGATTGATTAATTTTTCAATTTTCTACGATTTTTCTTGCTTCTTTTTATATTCTAGGTTTGTGCTTATATGATGTTTCCTTTTCCCCGCTGAATCATATTACTTTTGCTGCTGCAATGACCTAATTTGAATAGTTTCATCTTAACTCATTAAATATGCTGCCAAGAATCTTTCTGCCTTCCTCTCCTTTCTTGACCTGGAGAACATTATTCATGCTTTCATTTCCTGCCGCCTCGCCTCGATTATTGCAAATCCCTATGTTCAGGTATCAGTCAGTCCTCCCTGTCCCGTCTGCAGCTGCTCCAAAATGCTGCTGCAAGCCTTCTTACTGGCACCGGAAAGAGGGAACATAATTTCCCCTGTCCCAGCCTCTCTGCACTGGCTTCCAGTACGACAGCCAATTGAGTTTAAGTTTTTACTGTTTGTTTTCATGATTTGTTGTCAGGATTCTAGCTCTGTACACCGTTTTACAATCCCAATGTTATAGCAACAACGAAGGGAAAGGCGGTAGGGGGGGAAGGGTGGCAGTGGGATGTGCTTGAGGGGAGCGGAGGCGGGGCCAAGCCTTGATTTGTTGTTGTGATGACATCGCTGAACGATAGAGGTCAGCATTGGGCCAGAAAATACACATAGACCCTTTAAGGGCTTCCCATAGACAACCGGTGTAGTATTGTTTAATTCTTTAAATTAAAATGTAATCGAACAAACTGCATCACATCAGAGGTGGGTGACACTGATTGGCCCATATACACGTACTGTATATGTTATGTGTGTGTGTGTGTGTGTGTCTCCAGTGATGACGCAGAGTTCCTGTGGAGGCTGGCCCGGGCGTCTCGCGACCTGGCCCTCATGCTCAACGTGGCGGCCGATCGCAAGAAGGCGCTGACGTTCGAGGCCTTCGAGTACGCCAAGAAGGCGCTGGAGAGGAACGAAGGCTGTTTCGCAGCGCACAAGGTAAGACCGGAGCCAGAGGCCACGACCGGTTCACCTCGGTCCGGTGGTCTATCGCGGAAAATAAAAGCAAACCGGAACGTCAGCCTGATCTGCCAAAGACCAAATGTCTTAGCACTCTCCAATCCAGGCATTTAACTAGTGCTCTTATCCGGAGTGGCATTGAGTGCCACAGTAGAATAAGGTTCCGTTTTTGGATCACCGACATTACAAAGCAAACATCAGTAACAAATGCAAGGGTCAACGCCCTAAGGTAACCCTACCCAGTGAGCATTTCACCAAAAACACCAAGTTTTCGCCAAGTTCAACAGCAACCAAAACAAGTGCAAAGTTTTCACAATGTGGTATCGTGGCAGGATAAAATTCAACTCAAACACAAAACGACGCAGCTTTCATTCTGGTGCCCTGCTCCCGTTTGACACCAACACTAATCTCTCTCAACCTGCTTTCTCTCTCTCTCTCCTATACACACCCACACACACACAGTGGTACGCGGTGTGCCTCAGCGACATCGGAGATTACGAGGGAGTCAAGGTGAAAATAGGAAACTCGTACATCATCAGGGAACATCTAGAAGTAAGAGTGCGTTCCGGTCCGTGTCTCATAAGCAGCGTCTCACCGTTCAGTTCGATTCTGAAGCAAAAACGTGTCCCTTCCCCCCCCCCAGAGAGCCGTCGAGCTGAATCCCAAAGACGCCACTTCCATACACATCCTGGGCCACTGGTGAGTCATTTTTCAGCCCGGGGTGACACCAGTGGGAATCGAAACCCACAAAGCCCTGACAGCGATAGCATCACGCTCAACTAATTCTAAATCATTCTGAAGCCCCCAAGGTAAACGCGCCATTGGATGCAAAACATATGCAAGGAAAAGTTCTTAAAAAAAAAAAAAAATCTTCCGTGAGGTCTTCAGAGTTTTCCTCGTATGTTATCTTTAAGGGGCAATAAATATGATTTTTACTGCCCCCACAGCCCTAAATGACAAAACTTTACGATCTGCGCTCCATTTTGGAAGAAAAAGCGCTTGTTGATATTGCAATTCCCACTGGTCACCGATGGAGGTCGAAGAAGTCATAGATTACACAATGTCCCTTTAAAACCCTGAAGTGGGTTTGCTTAAGGCTTTATTATGCAGGGAAACCTGGATCTGTCTTCTCTTTCTCAGGTGCTTTGCTTTTGCTGAGCTGCCATGGTACCAACGCAAGGTGGCGGCTGTAGCCTTCGCAACGCCGCCTACTTCCACGTACGAAGAGGTGACGACCTACATACCGACATGCATCGGCTGTTAAGAGCATCAGTAGAGCAGCTTCAGGCTGTACTGGTGTCAGTTATTGGACACTTGCTGGTTTCTGGCTTGTAGAACGTGTTAAACCACTTTACACATTTGGAATAACACATTTTTTTCTGCCTTTTTCAGGCTTTGGCATTCTTCCTGAAAGCTGAAGAAGGTAAAACACTGCATATGAATTATGTTGAAATACAGCCAGCGGTCAAAACCTTTAAGTTTGTAATATAAGACGCACTTATGTAACCTATGATCTCCTGCGAGACAAATCATCCTAGGGAACAATGAAGAAGTACTGTGCGTGCCATTATTTCTTTAAAGGTTCAAAATGCATTGAACTCAGTAACACACATTACTTTACTTTCCTCAGTTGACCCGAACTTCTACAGTAAAAACCTGCTAATGCTGGGGAAGACCTACATGGCCATGAAAGACAAGCAGAGCGCTCTGCTCTGGCTGACCAAAGCAAGAGACTACCCCCCCCACACACAGGAAGACAAAGAGGTACGACGCAGCGAGGCTAATCTATTTTTTTTAGTATACAGGAGAACATGAGTGTTTCACTGTGCGGAGACACTCAACCCATGCGTTTGTTCCTCCGCAGGTCCATAAAGAAGCTGGCGAACTTCTGAAGAAGCTAGGATGAAGATGAAGTGAGAGTGGAATATGATGCCTATCAAGAATACTGATATTTTTCCTCAGAATGTTGTATTTTTTCTAACTTTGTAATTATGAACGCAGTAGCACTGTTTATGGCCTTACAAAGAAATACTCATGCCTTTTGAGATACCATGATTTACAAACAGAGCTTGCAGTTAATTTAAAGCTACAATATGTAACATGTTTACATAGAATAACAATAATCAGATAGGATGCATTATACATTATCGGTCTCTGTGTTCATGCCTAACAAGACACTTTAATTCTACATTCTATTACTAGCAGTATTGTAATGAAGAGATGTGACCAAGTGCATCACCAGGCTTTTCAATGCAACATCTCAGCACATCGATATGAATTGCTCCTACTAGCAATTCAAACATACTGGGCTAGTAAATGTTTTTTATTCAACAAGTATGTACAAGTACAGTGATTTGTTTCCCCCCCCCCCCACTTCAATCACATGGAGGGCTTTACGGGGATAAAAATAAATAAAACATGTTTCTGTCTCTTCCAAATTTTCATTAACTTCCATTTTGCCACGTCAGGCAGTCGACCTGAACGCAGCCTTGAACTTGAACAAAATGTTACTTGAAGGGATTCTCCAGGAAACCAGTGCTTTATGGGAGAGGTGATTAAGGGGGAAACTTTGTATTCCCTTCGGTAAAAATGATTACTGGTACCCGACTGTAATATGACCTGAAGAAAGAGGGTCAAATTTCCCTTCCAGGCCCCTTACCAGGAATATAACTACATCTCATTGCAGCTGCATTTATTGAATTACAGCCAAACACAAACAATGAGGATTTTATTAAAAATGAATTCAAACCGGCTGTAAAGATGGTCAGATACATTTATTAAATATGGTTCTTTCCACAGGCAAGATCCAACCAAAACAAAAAAAATGAACCAAGAGGAAATAAAGTGTTTTATTTTTCTTTAAGAACAGAATAAAAATAGCCAACAGTTGTGTGTGTTTTTTTTTTTTTGTGAATCCTGAGCAGAAGGCCTCATCCCCCATGATTCTCACAACAGAAAAGCATGGAGGTCATGGGGGGGTTTATTCACTTATATTTCACTTGTATTTCATAAATCCATCTCTCTTCATTAAAATGGGTTAAAGCAGATTAAAAATGAATCTTCTATACACATCGTCTCCAGTAAAGGGGCATTCTGTACAGTGTAGTTGGTGTTTACAGTGTGTATCTACACGCGATATGTTACAGTTTGGGTATGTTTCAGATCGCCTAAACCGCAGTCAGTGTGGGACTCAGTTGCGTGGCTCATCGTCAGATATTGGATTGATATACAGTATCGTGAACGGGCTTCGTTTTTGGGGCACACACCTATCCAGGTGCTGCACGATCTAGCAACTGGCTGCGATGAAGGCGACCTGAAACCTCCCCTCTATTTCTGATAAGAACAAAGGCATCACAGATTTCCATCAATGGAGCGGCGGCTCTGTGTAATTAATTATAATAATTAAGTACTTTATTTACTTTTCATTTTCTTTATACAATGAATATTCACATACACAGTTGATTTTTCTTTGATTACGGATTTTTGTTCAAAAGGAAGCACGACATTATGCAGTTTTGACTTCGCTCAAGAGCTGGCTCCTTTTGCCACACAGTAAATATTCCTCTTTACTCTTATTTTGTCGTCCCGCCTTGCATGTCCGCTGGGACAGCTGAACAGATGTTATATACATGACTGATAGCTTGACTGATCACATGAGCTCCTCCTTGAAAAAAGTCTTAACATAGCCTGCTGCTGTTTGCAGTGGTCTGAACACACAAAGCTGGAGGAAACATCAAGACAGAATGGCCTGCCACTGCCATAGCTTTTTTTCTTCTTCTTGCTTTTAGACCATTGAAAGAATAAGCACCAGAGTTGTTGGTTAGAAAACGACGGAGTTACAGACTTCACATTTTGAAGGAGAGAGAGCATGTCACCTGAAGCGTTGAAGGAAAGGAAAATCGGCAAAGAACAAGGGGAGGGTGGGTGAAAATAAAGACGACCTAGAGCGAAGCAACGCATCATCGGGCTCGCTGCTGTGTAGGCGACCGGACAGGATATTTCCACAAGTTGTTCCATTTGGTCTGTGGCACAACACGGAGATTCATAATCATCATTTGTATGTGAATTTTGTTTTTTTTCTGAGAACAGCCGCCACTTTGCTTACTCGTCCACACAAAATTTTATCAAAACAAAGGTTATCTCATCTTTTAAGACAAAAAATGACACTGAACACGGGCTTAATAAATTAAATAATCAAAGTCTTGGGGAAGAAGAGAAGCAAGGTGCAGCACTATGGCTTGAGAAGGCAAGTTCCAGCTCAGCCACACTGCAGTCACGCTGTTGACTGAGCAGCCAGATATCAGATACATACTGGATATGACAGGGGTTGTTTTTTGTTACATCTCAGGGCTCCAGACTTGAAGGTTTTTGATGCGGCATCTTTTTACACTTCTGGTTTATTTTTGCTGGAGCCGCTTGTGTCTGTGAAGCGGTGGAAATACACTATTTTGACTTCTGCGTGTATCTATATACAATAAAGACATAGAAAATCAATATATTATATGATCTCTTTATTTATTGCACCAAAATTTCAGTTTCCCAATTGAAACCAATGATTAAATGATGATACCCACTCACTATAAACCATAGACACAGATATGTCCCTATAGTAATATTACAGGAATATTATAGTGTTTTTGTGCTCTGAGTTTTTAGGCTGCATTTTAGCCTACCTTGTTTTCTCTGGGTTTGTTTGGTCTGTAGTCTAGTTTGTTATCTATCCTATCAGCTCTATAAATGAATATAGCCTTAAGTAATCTTTTTATTGTTCCAGGAGGTCAGTGTCCTGATTGAAGCCACAGACTGAAATGAAAAAATGGGACATGACCGCCACGCCTTCTCAAAGCGCCAAGCTTATCACGAGTTACGTGCTTGGTGTAGCTTAGTGCCTCTAATATCCTTTATGGCTCTTAAACAAATGAAAACAAGTCTTAAATCTTTCTCATCCATGGAAACACTCACAGCCAAGACCTCATAAGCGGTTGCTCCGAGGAAAATATCAAAAAGGGATATTCTGGTTAAGGTACATAATATAGTAGTAAGATAGTATCATCTTGCTCTCTGATATGCTTTTTTGCATTTTTTGTGTTTTTGAATTGTGATGCATTTCCCCACAATTCAATGTTCAAAAGGAAACTTGCCACTGGAGACTAAGACAAAATGAATACCTGCCATGCAGTCGCCCTGATGAGCACTTGGCCTGCCAACTGGAGCCCTTCGCCTATCCTGCTGCTCTGAGATCTGGCAGCTGGCTGCAGTCTAGGTGGCCTGGAACGAGCCCAGAGTCTCTGGCGTAAACCTGTTGCTGCTTAAAGGATAAGGCCGGTGTTTTTTAATGCATTGCTTACCAACAAATCCTATGAAAATAACAAAATCAACAATGCGTTTGCTCTACTCCCGTTACTTTCTGACTTCCCACGTACCGTTTTTAGCCGTCAACCTGAAAGTCATTGGCTCCAACTGTAAGCTAAAAACCTGGAATACAGCTCACAAAGATATAGTTTCAATTAAAAAAATCGCTAACTGTTACCATGAAAAGTCAGACTGTTGTAGTTATTACCAAATCAAATTCAAACAGGAACAAATTCTTTATTACGCCGGGGACTATTTTCGGTGCTACTTTCCTGAGATCGCAAACATGTTTACAGCCGGCTTATTAATTTGTTTGAGGAAAAAGTTGGCCGGCCCGGTGCATCGTGATGATGAAATATGCTGCCAGAGCAACGGCATGGCTCTGTGACGGGTTTTTAATAGCTTTTTTAATACAATGAAGTTCTATGGCTACCGGGACATGGCTTTATTGGGCATCTGCTACATGGCATCGGCAAAACAAAATCATTGCTGATTTTGTTATTTTCATAGGATTTGTTGACGGTAAGCAAGGCATTAAAAAACACTGGCCTTATCCTTTAAGCTTCCTCAGCTTCCTGGCCTGAACCATGAATACTGCTGCCACCACACACACACACACACACACACACACACACACACACACACACCATTCACTGCATCTTGAAACACTTCATCCTAGGAGGGTGGGGGGGTTTCCTTGAGTCCCCGTGTCCTCTTGATCGTAGCCCTCCTTCCAAAAGCTTTAAGATGGAGAGGCTGTGAGGGCGGCCCAAGTTCAAGTCTTTCTTTTCTTTACTGGTGTCTTTATCTAAACAGGAGGAGCAGATGACATCTCTTACTTAAGGCCTTAAATCCATAATATGAGGTGAAAAAAAGAGAGGGTCATTCTCCGGTTCGTATCTTTGTGCAGGAGTTGAAGAGGCTGGAGAAGAGATCAGTCCATCCAGAACACTGGTCTTTTTTTTTTGATGATGATGGTAAAAGCTGCAACACTGACAGAGGGATAGCAGTCCATGCCGAAATGAGTTTGTGTGTGTGTGTGCGTGCAGTCTTTTCTTCTTCGGAGGCAGCCATGCAAGCGCGCAGCAACAATTGCAACAATTACTACGGGTCCAACGAAAAAAAAAAAGGAAAAAAAAAAAAAAAAAAAAAAAATTCTCAGGCACCGGACCCTGACACTACACTCACCCTTTAAAAGCTCTATAGAACTAGAGCCGTAAAAAGAAGGTTTCGCTTCAACTATAAAATCCTCTCAAGAACACTTTCAGTCTCCTTTTAAAAACCCAGCCGGGAGAGGAGGGGGGGAAATAAAAAAAATATATCATCATCCATTATTTCCGTTTTTAAAACGAGGGGGAGAAAAAAAATGCTGAAATGCTTGCATATTTCATGATGGGGTATAATATAATATATAGGGGTTGGGGGGAAAGGGAATGCTGCAAAAACGATGCTGCGAATTAAGATTTGGTTTAAAATGACAAAATAGCTTATATACATTGGTAGTTATCTGTGCAATTCTTCCTTTTTTGTTTGTTTTACTTGGCTGGATAAACAGCGGTAGGGGGAGGAAGAGAGATACAGGAGGACTCCTCTCTCTCTCTACTCTTGGCCAAATCCTTCTGTTTCCTCGATGGCAAACAGCAGCTTCTCTTTCAACTGTTCGAAGCTTTTGTAAGGGGGCAAGTCCAGCCGGTTAAAGCTAAAAAGACAAGAGGGAGGACAGAAGATTAACACTTGAGGGACAGAAGGTTGACTATATCAGTGTTTCACATACAGAGATTATATTCTAGCAGCCTGCCCAGGTACATTAACCACCTAAGTAAACATTGGTTTTATTTTTATTTGTTTGTAATTAGCTCTATGTCTATTTGCTTCATAAAACTAGTTATTATATGATGGGAGTATAATAGTTGGCTAATGTTGCAGTAGCAAGTTAGCTAATGCCTCATTAGTGTGAGAGACTTGCTTTAAAGGATAAGTTCATTGATTTTGGACCTATATATAATTTATCTCTCACCTAACTGCAGTACTTGGACCAGCAGAGACTACATAATCAGTATTACAGGTATGCAAGAGACAAATTATATATAGATCCAAAATCGATTAACTTATCCTGTGCTGGAGCTAAGATATGATACTAAACTTGCTATATGAAATGCAATTAAAAATGCACCTACTTCAATATGTACAAACACTATTTCAAATTGATTCGTCTGATTAAAACAACTGTGAAGCCCATCATTATTGGAATAAAGGAATAAAGAACATTTCACATAATCAACTGCCAACCTGTGGCAAACACTATCTAGTAATATTTAGGAACAACACCTGGGCAAAATGCTAGTATGTGGGGGGAAAAAACCCCGTAGATCAGAAGTAGAGTAGCCCACTCACCATGTATGGCTCCGAGGAAGCCAGGTATCCTTCCCCACCTTCTCAATGCAGAACTTCTGGGGCCCGTTACTCCCTACACAGAAAAACAAGACGAAAGGTGAGACGACAGAACAATGCACGTGCTGTTGCATCCTGACGCCACTAGAGAGAGCCATCGGCAGGCTTAAGCCGCTTGGGCAGGTTAAGAGAAGGGTGTTATTGGCCCGATTAGCTGTTTTTAATCATGGAGAGGTAGCCACAGCTGTGTAGCATCACACTAATGAGGAGCGACCTACTTTCAAGCCTCTTAAGCAGGTGGAGGAGAGAGGCGAGGCAGAGGATACCCCACCACAGATAGTAGGACTGCGAGTACCAGGGTTTGGACCGCTCTGAACTGTCACTGAATTGTCTCTGAACATACTGGGAGCCCTGATGGTCCTGAGAATACCCCAACCAGGAAGAACCTTGGTTTCGATTTGGCCCTTTTCCCCTTCCCCTCACCATTATTCACCTCGACTGTATGTTGCCTATTTTCTGGAATGTCCTGCTGAACAAAAACCCTCAGGTAGTCCGAGTTTACCACGGTATGCAGCTTGTATCTGTCGTTCTTTGCGTCTGTATGTGTGCCTTGTGCGATTATGCAGTAAATGTGTTGTCCTTGGTGAGTGTGTGTGTGTGTCACTCACCCATGAGTTCAGCGAAGCCGCCCAGGGGAAGCCTGCAGGTCCCGGTGACAAACTGCATGAGTCGAAGTCGCACCTCGTTGTCCACCTCCTTCACCAGCTGCAGGGGAGAAAGCAGCAGCACACACACTCATCAGCACCCACTACACCGTAATGTTAGGTTTTTTTAGTCAGAATCGTGACCCTGATTACGTAACAGAACAGATTTAGTTTTTAGAAAGACTTCCACTGCTGTAGGTGTCACCCTAGAGATCATTTCATTTTCAAACAAAAAGGAGCAACATGAACTCAAAGTACCGTAAGCTTTGAAATTCGGTATTAAAATATAACTAATTTACATGAGAACCTCACTAGACACTACTCAAATATTAAATCGGAACTGAGCCTGTTAATGCGTGTGTGTGCTACATTTTGCCTCGATCAACTCACTAGAGCAAAATGTGTTATTCATTTCCTGTGTGTTGTTTTGTTTACAAGTTATTGCAAGTTTTTTCAGTTCACTGCAGTACACAGGTCTGGATTGTTTATATTTTATTTACCCAATAAAAACTGTTTTTGGCTCAATTTGTTCCCTAATCCATACTAATAATGCAAACAATCATGTATCACAATGCTAAAAAGATACATTGTATAGTTTGTATCAATTTGCTGCACATTTCAGTCATGTATACAGCATACAACATTGACACTGATGTAATATCATAGCATATCCCATAATATCTAAATGGAATTGTATGGTTATAGTTATTGATGTCACCCAGCCCTACAACAAACAATGATGGTTACTAAAATTCAGTCCAGAAATTTGCCCCCCACCTCTCTTCTCTGTCCCTCTCTAGCTAAAGCAAACAGTAGGGGGTAAGGACCATAGACACAACATGTATATTTTGTGTGTGTGTGTGTGTGTGTGTCCCCGTACCTGCCAGAACCAGATGATTTGTTTGCTGTTCCTGGTGTAGTGGCGATACACTGTGTTCCTCTGCCAGTCCTGCAGGTCCACCTCCTGCATGCCACACAGCATCACCTGGACCACACACACACACACACACACACACACACACAGGCACGCAGAACACACAAACAGACGCGAATGAGCCAGTAGAATATGTCACAACACTAGCACAGGGGAATTTTCACACAAGGAGAGAGAAGAGGGAAAAACAAAAACTCCTTTCTACACACATCCACACCATTTCATTTGATTTAATGTAACATTTATTTATCCAGGCAGGGCAATTGGGAACAAAGTCATATTTACAGTGACGGCCTGCCAAAAAGTAAAAGCCTTTTGGAGTAGGCCAGGGGGTTGGGATTAAAGTAAACACACAACAGAGACATGACGATATAAGTCACCAACAGCACTCAAAACAGAAGAGCACTTTTATTATTATTAGTGCAGCCCCAGCTGTTGGCATGCTGCTCACCTCCAGCTCCTTCTCATCAAAGTACTGGAGCCACTGGAGGGGAACCACCTCGTTGAAGCCGTCCAGGAAAGCCTTGGTCTGCCCTTCGACCCCGCGGGAGAACCTCCACTCTGCCATCAGACTGCAAACCAGACGGCACAAATGAGCAATGCAAGTTGAGACGTACTCACTCTCTGTCTAGCTCGCCTGCAGACTGCCACCCTGCCGCTGTTGTCTGCTGCCATGAGTCTTGCCGCTTTTGCTCACCCACCTCCTCCCCAGCCCCACTTGCTTAGATCTGCTTTTATGTACTATATGGGGGACTACCTGACTAAGGCGTTCAATGACTCTTATATTCTTCAAACTCTCCGATGAGAACATTGTATCACCCACAGTTGAGTTCTATTTTGCACCTGTTATGTTTTAAAGATTTATTTTTTTGCATTTTTATGCTTTATTTGAGATATATAGTGAAAGAGAGACAGGAAGGTATGGGAGAGAGAGCGAGGGGAGGACATGCAGCAAAGGACCACGGGTCGGATTCGAACCCGGGTCGCTGCGGGAAGGCCTGAGCCAAATGGTACGCGCCCTACTCGGTGAGCCACCAGGGCGCCCCACCTGTTATGTTTTAGACGTTCCTGGAAATTCTATGTAATTATTCTGTGAAGTGGACAAACATGCAAAAAAAATATACTATTATGTTTTCAAGCCCGAGGAAAGTAGTCAGTTTAAGCATTTACATGGCTATTAGCTGCTAATATTCTCCAACTGGACAGGTTATCAAAGGTTTATGCCACTCCCTTTGAGGAGTTTACAAGAGGCATTTATATTTGAATTGGGCTATTATTCTGATTTATAATGGAATGCAAGGCCCCATCTAAACTAATGTTTCAAAGTTTACGGGCTGTTAATAATTGTCTTCGTGTAACAGAACATCTGAGCAAGTTTCCTGGAATATCTTCCAGGAACCTTGACAATGAAGATGACTGTGGTTCAAGTTTTGCTTGAACCACAGGCCTGGAGGATAGCTACAAAATTATCTTTATTGCTGATGTGTTGTGCAACAAAGCTCCATTACGGGAATACGCTGGTTTTGAGAGGTTAAGAACTAACATAAGGATAATGTTTCCTGAACTAAAAAAACACTCAATGGCACGTTTGGCACTCAACCCGGATGATGAATCCTTCCAATAAGTATGGAAATGATCAAGAATTGCAAACAGGACTCCAATTTACCTTTTTTTATTTGTGTGCAAATGCCAAAGACTGTTCCTCCGAGTGCAAGCTGGGAAGCTGACAAACACACACCATTCACCCGCTCAGCGAGTGTTGATGCTGTTCATCGTTCTTGATAAAGTTTGTCATACCTTATATACTCCTCCTTGTTCTCCTCGGTGACTAGGACATTAGTGCCGTCAGGTTTCAGGTCGTGGGAGGTGATCTTCCCCAGGATCTCCATGTCCACTGAGAAGTACATCTCCAGACCGCACTCTTCAATGTTGTTGTCCCTGAGGGGAAAAGAAGAATGCCGTTGTAATCATAGTATTATAGAGTGTGGACTATAAATCTTTAAAAAACAAAAACATAGGGATAGAATAGTGAGGAATAGTTTCACTACACTTTAATTGACTGAAAATGATCCCAATTACAGAATGCAGAAGAATGACTATTCTAATCATAGGTTTCTCTCTCCCCACTATTTTCTCAGCTAGTATACTGTAGACAGTTCTACAACTCAATACTAAATCAACAACAAAAATCTTCCCATATGGGTTCCTGGGACAAAATCTTATCAAATGGGGATCTGTGGTCTAATCTGTCTATTTGGGGTGGATGACAAGGAAATGTTTAAGAACTCCTGCTCTAAAGCCCCACATAGACAGCTTCATTGACACCCTCTTAAATGTATAGGGACAGGAATAGTGATCTGCTTAACCAAAATGAACACTACTTTACAGCCATGCCCTCTATTGTCCTAAGGATATACATATAAATATCAGCAGTGACTGATTACCTGATCCAGATGAGTGAGTTGTAGAACTCGGGGTCGATGGACTCCAGGTCTTTGAGGATGAGCTTCTTGTTCAGCATGCGCTTGTAGAAAGGCAGGGAGAAGCCTGTGTCAATGAATTTGCCATGGAAAAGTGCCTGCAGCCAGAGAGATGGATAGAAATAGATGGTGTTATTTTACTGTGCTGGTCAATCTGAAAGCGTGAACACATACAGATTGTGTACAGTCCCACGGTGCATTTGTGGCCAAGAAAAATGGACCTAAAGAATTATACATGTATTTGAATGCAATCTTTCTAGATCCCTAGTTGATCAACTAAATCATTGCGTACAGGCATAGAGGAGTGAGAGGTCTCACCACTGTGGACCACTGCTTTTGCACTGATGTTGTAAAGCTACATGTGTGTGTGTCTCTGGACTTACCTCTCTGTCAGCCTGTCTGTTCCCAAAGCTTTTTCTATTTGTGTAAGCAGTAGTGATTAGCAACTCTTTGTGTGTGTGTGTGTGTGTGGGCAGTGTGTGGACTCGCCATAGCAATGAAGCGTCCTATGAAGCAGAAGTAGGAGAGGTGGTCGGGGTTGATGGTCGAGGCCGGGTTGATCTGCAGACAGTAGTTGCTCTTGCCGGCGTACTCAAACAGACAGTACATGGGGTTCAGCACCTCGTGGGATAGCAGGAAGAACCACTCCCTGGAAGATGAGGGGCGGGGCAGAAAACAGAGAGGGAGAAGAAACAGAAAAGCAAGGGCAGTAGGAGAGGATGAATGAGGAGTGGGGAGATTGAGGTGAATTGGCGTTTAATTAAAGGAAAAAGATAGGGATGGAGAGAGAGAGAGGGATCCAATCCATTAGTACACACAGTCTACAAATACACGGTACAACTGCAGTGTGTTTGCAGTGTGTGTGTGTGTGTCCATCTTACCGGGCTAAGCCACCATAGTCTAGTCCCTCTTCCCCTCTGAAGATGACATAGAGTCTCCTCCTCAGGTCGTAAGGCTTCAGGGCCATAATCTAACACACACACGAGAACATTTAGCAGATAAAACATGATAGGAAACTGACATATGAGTTACATGCGGCAATATCATGGCATGAATGCATTTGTTTTTGTACACAGCTCAGGCACATGCACTGCACACACTGTACTAGACTCTTACTTGCTGGAAAGAGTCTTCGAACAACGTCTGTCTGGACACGGTGATCTTCACATGGCTGGGGAGTGCATTGGACTGGGGAGAGGAAGGCAAAACATTGGCGTGTTGAAGAAAAATGACACATAACGCCACCGAGAACCCCACAACTGCGGGAGAGGGAGAGAAAATTACCTGGCACAGGTAGCGGAAATGGGCGAGCTTCCACCTGAAGCTGCGCTCGTAAGCAATCTGAGGGCCCTTGGTGCTGAGACGAGCAAAAGAGAAAAGGAGCAAGTCAGAGGTGATGTATCTTGTGAAAAAAAAAGAAACAACAGGCTATTTCCTTTACTATGGGTGTACTTGTAATAGAAACGTTTTTAAATGAAATGTAAGTGGAAAAACATGTACAGAATTTTGTTTTTTGGCATGTGTTCTTACACAGAGGACTTTCCAGTGCGTGGATCACTGAAGGTGGTGGTTCGGGTGTTGTGATCCACAAAGTAGCGGACCCCTTCCCTTGTGTACCGGATCTCCCAACCTTCAGGCAGAGGGTCCTCATTCTGTAGCCTGTACACACACACCAACACACCGATACACATACACACAAAGAGGAGAGAGGTTAGAAAAGTATTACGGCTTTATTGGGAAAGACATTCCAGCTCTGCTTTGAAGCTTTTAACAACACAGTGTTGTGCTGAGGTTGCGTGAGTAATAAATCCAAAGCCCCTCATCAGGTTGCTGTGGCGCTGAGCTCACCCTTGTGTTCGGGGGTCTTCCCACTGCGTTGTCTTGGTGTTGTGGTTGACAAAGTACACTCGGTCGTTAGAGTCCACACGCCTCTCTGGAGTTGACATGCACACAGAAAGGAAACAGTACCTCAATAAACCAAATTGACACCAGGTTGCACTGTGGATTGGCCTCAGTGCTGAATCATACTATAAACACAGGCTTATCTGACACACTGTCATCTGTGATCTTTGTGTACAGCAAGTAAGGACAGAAGAGGGAAGGTGTGGAAGAGTGGGAGGCTGAGAGGAGAGCAAGACCCACACAATAAGCAGGCCACAATAGAGGTGGCCTAAAATTAAAATGGATTTGGACATAAAAAAAACCCCACTGTTTGGCATGACTGATATCACATGATATCCGTGTGATACTTTCATATTCAAAGCCATTTTTGCACTTGAATAGGTTCAGCAAGAGGAAAACTTGCACATCCCAAAAAAAAGGTTAATGCACGTGCGTCGGGGAAAAGCAGTAGAGCAAAACCAACAACACTAGTCACTAGTCGCTAGTAGGGCTGGGCAATATATCAATATTATATCGATATTGTGATATGAGACTAGATATTGTCTTAGATTTTGGATATCGTAATATCGTGATATGGCATAAGTGTTGTCTTTTCCTGGTTTTAAAGGCTGCATTACAGTAAAGTGATGTCATTTTCTGAACTTACCAGACTGTTCTAGCTGTTCTATTATTTGCCTTTACCCACTTAGTCATTATATCCACATTACTGATTATTTATCAAAAATCTCATTGTGTAAATATTTTGTGAAAGCACCAATAGTCATCCCTACAATATTGTCGCAATATCGTTATCGAGGTATTTGGTCAAAAATATTGTGATATTTGATTTTGTCCATATCGCCCAGCCCGACTTACAACTGAACATTTAGCCCACTTTTGTAGAAAATACCGAGATATATATCGTGTATCACCATTCAGCCTAAAAATACCGAGATATGGTTTTTGGTCCATATGGCCCAGCTCTAGTCGCTAGTCTGAAGAAGGTCCTGTTGGACTGAAACTTTACTTTGTAATAAAAGGGTGTTGCATTGCAAGTAGTAGAGTGCGGGAGCTTCTTCCATTGTTTATTGCACTTGAATAGCTACAATGCATATTTACACATTTCTGTAAATTGTTTCTCCCATATTGGCAATAGCTGGTGACGCACACTAGCATATCAGCCACAACCTATAATCCATCAAAGAAGAGACACTATCTATTTCTCTCTTTATTTGCTGTATTAATATGTGTTGATATGTTCAGTGGTGTGATTACTGTTAATTTATTGTCAGTACTCACTTTTTTTTTTGTCTTATTTATAGTTATATCCTTTTCTCTGCTACTGCAACGACCCAATTTCCCCATAAGAATAATTAAAGTTTCATCTAATCAAATCAAAGTATTGCCGTTTCCATTTTCCATATCCATACTGACACCCATTTCTAATGTGTACATTGATTAGTTGGAACTGCAGAGCTGAACTCACCCCAACCAGGAGGCAGCGGGCCCAGAGGATCGTTCTCAGCAGACATCATGGAGGCCTGGAAACGAGGGAGGCACACATGGACATCCATTTAGATCCACCAGGGAGACACAAACACAGAAACCCAGTCAGAAATATTTCCAAGTTGTAGGATATTCCAAAAGAAAAAAGAAAAATAGATTCCAAATAGGAGCTAAGCAGAAAATAGATTCCAATACAGGGAAACGGGTTAATAATCCAAATGAATTCAATGTATTCATATGTTGCTGGCCTCAGCCTGCCTCTGTGGCTGACTGGTGTTGAATACTCTCCAACTCTGCTCCTGTCTTTTGATTTGAGTTGTAAGCTAATCATCATCAAGGAAGATGAAGTCACCGCTCAGATCAAAGGCTCAGGAGAGGGACCCTCACAAAGAGCACCAGATTAGAGCAGGACCCTGAGAGGAAGGGGGTAGGCAGGCAGGTAGAGGCCGGGGGCATGTGTGTTTTGTGCTTTGGCTAGGTGGGATTCCCTCCTTCGGGCTGAGTGAGTAGGGCTAGAAAGTGAAACTCTGGTCCATTCGGGTGATTGGGTTGTGAATCAACTGCACCCAGAGATTGGAGATTCAGTATGTGGGGGCCTGTGTGACCAGCACCACAGGGTGGGGCCTATTACTTTTAAACTCATCAGGGTGATAAGATTGACAATAATCTGTTTACCCTTGTCAATTAGGAGAGAGAAAATATGAATATAAAATACCATTCAGATTCTCTAAAAAAAAATAATGTGGCTATTAGTGAGCTCAAGATAAAAGAAGAAGGGGTTTGGACCACTGCAATGCACCCAATATTTGAGTTATTACAGACTGCAAAGAAAGGACAAAGTAATTTTCCGGTGATCCCAGACATCAGACCTGTTGTGACCAAATTATCTTTGAGGAGATTTTTAGAGCCGTTCTCCCTGAGCTTTGGTCAGCAGGCCAGATGTTTGCTCTGTTTACACTTCTGCAATATTGGGTGATGATGAGAGTGCTTTGAGCTGAATGCACATTCTGTGACGTGACGGGCTGATAACGACTGAGAGCTGGCTAGTTCCAGTGTGATCAGGTGATTCAGTGAGGCGGACAGTTCACATTGCGTAAAATGGAAAGATTGTAGCTCTGTAGGTGAAGCTTCACAGATGGCCAGCAATTATCTTTTGAAAGAATTTAAAGCACTCAATCACCACACTGCTCACTTCTCTTGGTGTCCCTATGAGTGGGGTAAGAAATAAACTTATTTTCCAGTGGGATATTTTGACCCCTTAATCTGATTTTTAGGGGCATTTTGGTCTTTTCTGGGGGCAATTTTATTGAATATTGAAATAATGCACTTGCATTGCACATTGGCAAAAAAAAAAATCACTCAATTTGTATCAGTAATGTTTGTTTTACACCACACGCCCCACAATTCTTTCCCACTGGCAGCAGGCCTTACAGAAGAGGATGGTGTGGTTTTCCCCTCTCTGTTCCCAACTAGTTCATCTTCCACCCCTCAATTGTTGAGTTTTTTACAATACTGGTTGTTTTATTCTTTGTTGATGCAGTGCTTTGTGTGGGGTCAGCATTTTCTTCTACTACTGGCTATGTGGGGCCACATTTTCTACTGCTTCAGGCTGTGTACTCGGGTTGTTTTCTGATGTTCCATTTGTCTCAACCAGAATGCACTGGAGAGAATCCCCCAATGACAGGCTCCCACAAATCAGCTGCGGTGGCCCATGTGGGACAGTAGTCGCATTCACATGTGAATATATGACAACTCAGCTAATAAAATGTGAACAGAGTGAAATGCAAAAAAGCATTATCGGGGCATTTTTTGTCCCCTCATTTTTTATTTTCATGGGCATTTAATGAACTTTCAAGGGTATTTTTGCCCTGATCCTGCATTAATTTCTGACCCTGCTTTTGAGACAGACATATAGCTTCAAATTTCACCAGATAGGTCAGAGGCCAGTGGGTGGTAGGGGTTCACCCTGATGCAAATATGCTTTTCAATCTCACACCATCTCAAGGCAACTGACAGTTGTTGCTAGCTTACATATACAAAGAGCAACTTCTAAGGTAAGAGCGGGTTCAATTCATCTAGATCGGTCCTTTCCTGGACAGGCCTCACTGAAAGTTTGGGAGCCAGGGATAAGTTACAAAGTCAAAGGTTACATTTTATAGACAATCCAAATGTAGCCACTGAAGTATCACCTTTTTATAATGCCTGTGGGGAATTTGCTAGCTATCTTGTAGGGGAAGTTCAAACACAAATTTGGAATGCAAGAGAAGAGATTAATTAAATGCTTTTGTCAGGTCTTTCCTTTTTAATTCCCTCTAGTCTCACTGCTATGAAACGATAAAAGACAGACGGGTCATATGTCAAACTAACAATAAAAATGACTAGATTCTCTGTAAGTGAAGGCACTAAGTCCCTTTTTCCATTCTGGAGTAAAACACTAAAAAAGGGGGTTGATGATGTGAATTATTCACATGTCATTTATTGGGCAGGAGAGGACAATCTGCAACAAATGTATTTGACGAGGGTAAAAAGAAGGGGGTGTTTCCTTACGGAGTAGAGGTATCTCTGGTTGAACTGGTGCATAGCTCCCTGCAGCTGGCTGCGCTGGCTCTGCCACTGCTCAAAATTGCGGACCGACTCCATGGTGGGACGCTGCCATGTGGTGGTGCGGGTGTTGTGGTCCACGTAGTAGATCCTGCCCCGGTCGTCCACCCGGCGCTCCCAGCTGGCAGATCGATGGGAGACGGGCGGCGTGGCACACAGAGAGACAAACAGAATGCAGGTTGGTAAGCAGATGGATGAGCCAGGCAGGAAGACACAGGGACACCTCACAGTCTCTAAGAATGCAGTGTTTCTGCAGGTTTCAGTAAAGCCAAATTTAAGACATCTGCATCTTTCCATGGTCTGTGATCATTGGTCACATAACTGATGCAAATGACACGTGAAAAGAAAGCAGTATTTTAAGGGTCATGAATTCAATCAAACATAATGAAAGCAGCATATTTAACACAAACATGGGAATAACCTTCCTAATGTGTATAATACTCCAAAATGCTGGGCAACAAATTACCAATCGTGTGTGCTTGTGTGTATGTATGTGTGTGAGAGAGACTGACCCTGGTGGTAGTGGCTGCGGTCTCTCCCAGGTGGTAGTCCTGGTGTTGTGGTCTACATAGTACGTTCTCCCATGTGGGTCTTTCCTCTGCTCCCACCTGAAAGACACGAGATCAGCAACAACAACAACAAAGGAGGTCAACATGGTCAAAGGTCAACATGTTAACCTGACATGATCTTACAGATAGGAAATGTAAACACCTGTTAAAAGCTGGTACATGGTACAATGCTGGTAAGTTTGTCTACTAGTCTACCAACTACTTAGCAGGTAACCAAACGTTCTATTTGAGTTATATTCTATTTCTTCTTGTATTCAATTAAGTCAATACGGCTGATAAAAACCTGATGTAGCTTATTTTTTCTCTGCTACACCTAAGCATTCACTGTCTCTGTCAAATTAGTACTGCAGCGCACAGGAATTACTTAAATTGACACTTTTATTGATCGGCTACATAATAACTGTAGGCCATAAAAACCATGGAGTGAACTAGTTTCTCTATTAAAGTCATTTTGCCTTTAATAGTGACCGAGATCTATATAGTTAGCTCCACTATGGATAGTAGCTAGGTACTTTTAAGGTAATTTGTCCATCCATCTCCCTCCTTTATTCCTCCTTCCATCCTTCCTTCCTTCCACTCCCTCCCTTTCCTTTATCCTTCCTCCCTTAATCCCGGTGATGGTTTTTACCCTGGTGGCAGAGGATCTGCTCCAGCGTTGGGGGCCTGCTGCCTGGGCTTGGCCCCGTCCGTAGCTGCGGCTCCACTGCTACTACCGCTACCACCGCCGCCTCCTGCAGCCGCTGCCTCTCCCGGCGCTGCGGAGGAGGAGGACAACGAGGAGGCTGTGGCGGTGGTGGAGGTGGTGGTGGTGGTGGAGGTGGTGGTGGTGGTGGTGGTGGTGGTGGCCGCCTGGGCTGGGGAGGTGGAGGGGGCAGCAGCAGCAGCAGCGTCATTAGGCTTAGCAGCAGAAGAGGAGGCTGGAGCCGGTGTGGAGGAAGAGGTGGTCAGGGCTGGAGTTGTGCTATCTGCCGCCGCGTCCGAGTCCGGCAGGGCGGCTTCTTGGCTACAGTCCTCATGGTCGTCTGCAGGGGGCAGCGCATCGTCTGGTGCAGCAGAGGGGGGGCCGAGAGCAGCGTCACAGGAGTCCCCGTTGACTGCAGGCGACACAGAGAAAGACAATGGTTACGCTCACATGCATGGAGTAACCCTGCTATCCATGACTTGCAGTGATGCAAGTGTTTTGTTGTCGCTGCCATACTGACTCCTAGACTGACTCCTGAGACAGCGTGGCATTTTAAGCAAAGACTGTATAACAAGCAACCATGAACAAGCAAACGTCTCACCAGACTTGGCACAACATACGACAGGCGTTATAATTCGTACTCGTTAAGTTAAGCGTGTTATTTTTTTTATGTATTTTTTTTTTTATTTTAGGCATTTTATGCTTTATTGATAGAGACAATGTGAGAGAGAGACAGGAAGGTATGGGAGAGAGAGAGGGGAGGACATGCGGGAAGGACTGAGCCTTATGCGGTACGCGCTCTACTCGGTAAGCCACCGGGGCGCCCCCGTTAAGCGTGTTATTTAATAAAACAACAATAGGTAGGCACTTTCTCTCACTAACTGTGATGTTAGTGAGTGTGTTTGGGAGTCAATATGGCGGTATCACCAGAACAGTCAAGGCAAGCAATGGATTGGCTGTACTCCAGTTAAAGTCTTATTAGGATTAAGCTGTTTACATGAACCTTTGATATCCTGCAGCTGAGTCTCCCAGTCGCCACAGTAAACTGTAAACCAGTTATCAGAATATTCCCTCTACCTCTTCGACTGAGCAATAACCGGTTATTTCTACTATAGGGGAAAGATATGATGACCCCAATACTAATCTGTTCTATGTTTTGGTTGACGCCAAAATGTACCCAATGCTGCGTGTGTGGAGTAAGATGTTCCCATACAGTAAACCTTTTAATAACAGAGTAAGCCAGGAGTCTTGACTGGGTTTCTCATAATCAAAGTATGAGCTTACTCGCGTTATTCTAATTGATTTATGAAATTTGCATGCATCTGGGTAAAGAATGGATTTCTTCACGCATGTAAACGTATCCACTGATAGAGAGAATCAAAAGATTGAAAAGCGGTACGCAACTGCACAAACCATGGCTGAGCTCCCCTGCTCCAGAAGTCGGTGTACTAAAGTCTGTGCTCCTGAGTTCAGTGCAGCCAACTGTTATTTCCCCGAGTCTGTGCTTTCGCATACAAGTAGTTAATATTCTCTAGTCAAGTTTGGCTTGGTCTATGTGCTACTGCTGCCCTGCCTGCCCTCAACAGCACACTGCACTCTGTGCTTTCCCTCTCTCTCTTTCTCTCCAGGGAGTTTTCGACAGAGGTGCTGACAGCAGCAGAGATTACAGGCCTCTCTTAATGAAAATGAATCTACTGTTCTGCTCTGCTGTTCCCTAGGACCAAGTCAACCATGAACTGCCCTGAAGATAAAGGCGGGAGCACAGCGGCAGGACACTCTGCACAGTGAATACCTGCTGGGCAGATGTACACGCACATATAACCGAGGCACTCTGGGGGCAATCTGCATGATTCCAGCTTGGACCCGAGCCTATAACTTATCAGATGCATTTGGTAAATATGTTCAGTTTCTGATTCTCGCTTGAATCATATCCAGAGACATTTGACCTTGCTATTTATAGTGGATTATCCCAGTAACAGAGAGAAAAATACAGTGGTATAACGAACATCTTGGGAGACCCTGTAGTTAAATGTGTTCTGTTGAACAATGGATGCTGGTCTTGCCAAAAATATAAAAATTAACTCCTCTAATTCCAAAAATCCCACACTGTGTAATAAAATCTTAAGACCCTGCTCACCAGTCTTGCTCTCCGTGTCGCTGTCCAGGGGTTGGTGGGCCGGGGTGGAGTTGGGCGTGGAGTCTCCATTGACCACGGGGCCGGGGGCGGGGCTGGAGGAGTTGGAAGGCGCCTGGCTGTCCACACCGTTGGAGGCCGAACAGGAGCCTGAGCCTTGGCCCAAGTCTGTACCGTTCACTGTGCTTCAGGGGACAAACACACAAGAGACGAGACAGTCAGGCAGTGGCACAGATCGGCGGGGTTTCGATGTTTCTTGAGAAAGACAGACACAACAGATCACAGCAAAATCATCACAAACTAGATAACAAACTAAGTCATGTTACAGGACAGGCATTCAAAAGCCACGCTTCCCAAACATACTGGCACAGGTAATTATGCTCAAATGTTTGTGCACTCCTTGATTTCTGCACATTCTGCTGTAGCGTAAAATTTAGAATGAAATTATTTTGTTCCAGGTTTTTTTTCCTGAGATCTACAAAAGGTACTTTTTTGGATTAATTCCAGCCGGTTTCAAGTAACAATAAATGTCAAAGGGATTGAGATGAATGACAGAAAACTAGCTGGGGATACTACGATGTGTGAAAATACATAGGTGCGCTTTACTTCTAGTATGGAAGTCAAGGGGAAACTTAGACAAGAGAAACGCAACAAAACTGATGCAATTTAGCCCAAAATAAAAATAAAAAGTTTGAGTATTTTGCACATTTCTTCCTTTTAATTCAATTACATATCTTCATATAACTTTCTAGAATTTAATTTAAAATTTTTATTTAATTTAATTCTAATTCCTCTTAATTTTCATTTTCATGTCTTCATATATATTTATTGAATTTCATTTTCACTGTGAAAGATCTTGTACCTCAGGTAAATCTGAGATTTAAAAAAAATACTTTTAAATTATTTGTACAGGATAAATATGTGCAAATAGTGAGGGGATGGACACATTTTTGAGCATGACCATATTTGCTAACCCTAACCCTAAAACAGAGTCAGGCTGCTGTAAAGTCAAGACAACCTGTATTTATACCAACATTACAGCATGAACAGGAAGTGAGTGAATTCTATTGTGGATAAAATGTTTAAGCACTTTCTGTGACTGCTGCGGTAACAGAGGGCAAAGGAGGCCATCCTGCCCCCTGCCACCCCCTCACACACACATAGACAGAGGAGGCAGTGGGTTAGACAACCCGCCTCCCCCTCCCCATAGAGGCCCGTCAGTATGTATCTCCTCCAACACAAAGGGCCAATGATAAATGTGTGTTTTAATGCTCAGCTAATAACAGAGCATGCCACTGTCTGTCTAATGCTCTGACACTGATTGAGGAGGCGACTGGATGGCTGAGAGAAAGACAGGCGGTGTGTGCGTGTGCGTGTGTGTGTGCGTGCCTGCGTGTGCTCCTCATCATGTATCTGAGTAGCATGGACCACACTATAATTAGGCCAAATTTACAGCCGGATGTCCAGGCTGACACACACCGTGGCACCTCATAGAAGGCCTTGAATCTATAATCATGCAGCAGGCTTGAATCGTGTTGTGTGCCGTGTTGCTTCGCCTCCTGCTTTATTACCTACCAACCTATAAACCTCTTCCTGTTTATGTGGTTAGCCTGCCAGCTGCGTGGCTTTGTCAGGGTGAGGAAAATGCATGCTACGTGCACTGTGCATGTGTGTGTGCGTGTGAGATAAAAGACACTGCCTTGTGACATTGAGACTATTGTCTTGAAGGGGTAAAGAGAGGGCCCAATAGGATGGCATGGTGACGTAATGGGTCCAGCTGAAGGGGACCCATTGTTTGTGAGCCAGCAGTGTTCAGTCGCTGCCACAGACTAGCCCACGCCAAGGCCACCGTTTGCTACAGGTCAAAACCTGCCTGGACTGGGTTTGGGCTTTGTCTGGACGGGTGTGTAGCCAGCCACCAATAAGAAAAACTACAGAGTCATACACGGTCACTCATGTAGACATAAAGAAAGGACACATACCATAATACAAATTAAAGTAATAATCCATGACGTTTTCATACAAATAAAGCCTGTTTCTACTCTCTATCTCCTGCTGACACAACACATTAGTGATTCAACCTATAGTCAGTTCATCAAAGCTTTTACATTTGCTGTTCGAAACAGCTGGTGTCTGGTAGCTCTTTCCCGGGAAAAATCCTCTGCCGCATAGGAAGTGATGGGTTTTAGGTTTCTGGCAGCAACAACAGCGGCTTGTTCAGAATAAATAGAAGAAGAACTGGGTCGTTAGCGTGAGCAGCGATAGCCACCATCGCTGAACAAAGAAAATAGCGCCACCTACAGAAACTCAAACTCCGCATCCATCAGAAATCTGTCACTCCAATCAGTCCCGCTTTCTCTATGTTGCCCTAAACCCACCCCTGAGAAGCCACCAAGACATGAGACTGGGAGCAAACACTAAGGCGCATGGGCAGACAGAGACACACACACACGCACACAGACAGAGTGCAGTTGCTGCCAGCATGGGGGCAGTATGAAGTGTTTTGTCAGGCTGTGGGACCTGGGGCCTCTGGCTCCACAGGAAGGGTCTCCCTCCTTTGCCATTTGTGGATAAACAGTAGAAACACCAGCTGACAGAGAGAGATGGAGGGAGGGAAGGAAGGAAGGAACGAAGGAGGGGAAGGGCAGCTGAGAAAAGCACAAGTGAATGGAGGGGAGAAAGAGAGTAAGGCACAGGAAAGAGACAGAGAGATTTGAAAAGAGAAAACTAACTGGAGGGAGCAGGGAGGCTAAAAGAGGCGTATGGGAGAGAGGTAATGGAGTGACGACAGCCAGAAAAGGCACCGGAGCATAGCGGTGAGATAAGACCATGAAGGAGAACAAGCCAGAGAGAAAAAGAGACACAAACCGATAGAGGGAGGGGGCACGCTACCAAGTTTTAAGGATGCCCCTGTTTGTGTTTTGCAGTCCTCTCAGCAACTGCAATGCAGATGGCAGCCAGGCACCCCCACCCCCTCCCTTCCCCGTCGCCCCCACCCCGCCCCCACCCCTTGTCTGGCGCGATGTGCAGACGGGTTCCCTCCCTGGCTTTCCAATAAAAGGCCCGTTAGCCTCGTTGAAGGGCACTTTTACACGGTGTTACAGATAATAAAGATTGGCACCGGTGTGGCAGCCGCTGGAACGGAAAGCAGGACAGACGGAGGAGGGAGAGACGGAGAGAGAGAGAGAGAGAGAGAGAGAGAGAGAGGGGAAGGAAGGTGAAGTGATGGGATTGAGGAAAAGCAAGACAAGGACAGAGTCAGATGAGAAAGAGAAAATAAGAGTTTAGAGGGAGATGAATGGACAGGCAAGGAGTTTGAGACAGGGCAGGAAAAAGCTACAAATAGAGAGAGAATGAGAGAGAGACGATGACCATGTTTACATGCACAGAGAAGTCTGTTCTTAACACAACAACAAACTGGTTTTGTCAGAACTGGGTTAGAATAACCTGGGTAAGATCCTACTCCAATTAGGAGAAACCTGGTTAACATGCCTGGCTTACTCTGATATTAAACAGTTTACTATGGCATGGAAGCATCTTACTCCTTTCACTTTTGGTTTTCACTGTCTGTACAAACTGACTCCCACAGCATTATGTGTACATTTTTATGTCAGCAAGAAACATCACTCAGATTACTACTGGGATCATCACTTCTTTCCCCATGTATTAGAATTAGCCTACTGTGGCTCAGTTAAATAGGGAGGGGGGAATATTCTGTTAACTGGTTTATTCATGGCAACAGGGAATCGCAAGGTATCAAAGGTTCATGTTAACAGCTTAACCCAAAAAAGATTACCAGAGTTGGACTAACAGATGGGTAACTGTGTGCATGTAAGCATAGCCAGAGAGAGAGAAAGAGAGAGAGACAGAGAGAGAGAGAGAGAGAGAGAGAGAGAGAGAGAGAGAGAGAGAGAGAGAGAGAGAGAGAACAAGAGCATAAGAGGAGAGAGAGTGACAGACAGAGAAAGTGAGACGGACAACAAGGTGAAAGCTCCAATAGCCTCCGCCTTGACTGGGAGAGCTGAGAGACAAATATAGTCCCTCAACGATGATTTGGGGTAGGATGCTGCAAGGACACAAGTGTGTGTGTGTGAGTGTGTGTGTGTGTGTGAGAGAGAGGGTCTGTGTGTGGGTTGAAGACAGAGAGAGAGAGAGCTTTCAGACAGAAACCCTCTCACTTTTCACAGCCCGTCTTCAACGTAACTCGGGCAGATCAATTGAAGTTCATGATCGCGTCTCACACAGCAATCCATTAGCGGAGTTTTCTCTGTCTATCGGGCGGCCCACTCAAGTGTTTTATTCTGACCACTGACAGCAGAATGTGAAATATCCAATAGATTCTGCATCTTTTCCTAGCATAAGGCTTGAGTGTTTTCCAATAGGCCTGCATTTGCTCCTAGAGGCTATGGTAAGTCTTCAACCTGCTCACCTCCACGCAAAAATCCACTCTGATGGTGACATCACCACAAAAAAGCAGGACATGAATTGAAGAAAGTAGCAAAATTTGAAAATATTTTACTGATCTCAGTGAGCTGGTTATGTTTTGTCACCAGAGACTTGACACATTGTGGGAAAAACTCTACATCTGCTGCTTGTTAGCATTTCCAGCATTCCTTAGCCCCTTGGCTTCAGTGAGCTGTCCTGACCATTCTAATGACCATTTTAGGAGAACTGGAGGACATAGAAACTGCTCCCTGTGATATGTATGGAGGAATCATCTGGATTAAATAATTAACTGTGGAATGTCGTCATAAATAAATATAGGATATGTATGTCACAATAATTAAATTGTGAAATGTCAGCATAATGTATGCATCGTCAAATAAATGATTGAATTCATAAATAGCCAATACATTATATCTATATTATTTAATTATCTACTCATTTATTTCGGTGTTGCAAGGCGTGACGCGTACAATGAAATAAATATATCTGTCAACTTCATTCATCAAAGTTGGACAGCTGAATGATTGGTTACACCTCCAGCAATCAATTTTTGTGCATTAGATTGGCATGTGACAAGGCATGGAGAGATTTAACTAATGCTATGGAGGGATAAGCTAATGGTTAACTGCAAAGTGATGGCTTCCAAAAGTTGCCCCGAGTTACTTCGGGAAGCAGCTAGCTTGATACCAGAGACTGTTTCATGAATTTTCAACCCACGTAGCACATAATGCCCAACTGATGCAGCAGAAATGAGGGGCATCCAGTATGGCATCATCACTGTCCTACTGAGAGAGGGCCAATATCATTGCAAATGTTTCAGAGAAGCATTCAACTTTAAATCAGAAGAATAATCAATTGCTTCCATTTTGTCTACTATAACGAACATATCTCCCACTATCTCATTCAAAATCTCTAAGCATTTGCCCTGGGCGCCACTATTTTGAAGTAGGCATGAACAATCGATTGAAGTTCAACCACCAATCAAAAGACAGAACCAGTTAGAACCCGTCCTTTTGCTTTGATGGATGAAGTTGCCAAATTTGTCCTCCACATGTTCGTAGCAAAGGAAAATGCCCAAAAATAGTTGGTGAGTTTACTTGGTTTACCTGTTCGCAGCCCTTGAGGAGGAGGAGGAGGAGTCTCCTTCATTTTCATGGATGGCATCGCCGTTCTGTTGGACTTCTGTTGGATAGGAGACAGCGCTGTTAGCCTACAACTAGCAAACTGTGTGTGTGCGTGTGTGTGTGTGTGTCTCTATGTGTACATTTAGTGACTTCTTTCAAACAAGTAAAAGTAGAAATTGATGTGAAAGTATAACATTAAAATAACAGAGAAATCTAGTTTGCATAAGTGTTCAACCCCTTTGCTTCATTTGGGCTAATCTACAACACTAAAACACTTCTCAACATGGCATTCGAGTCCACTTTTTTTTTTTTCCATTGTTTTCATATAGTTTCCGATCACTATAATTGAAAATACTGATGGTGCAGTTTCAGTGGATTTTTCCAGTTCATTTTTACTATGGAAGTCAATGGAGAAATTGGTAAAAAAAAAACACTTTGTATTTTCCCAAACTGTGAAGGGAGTGTGATGATTTATATTTTCTCTGAAACTTCAAGAACTGGATGGTTCTTGGAAATGACAGCAGGTTATAAACCTATTTTAAATCAGTTTTATGCATCATTTTTTATCCCTGCGTGTGCTTTCCCATTTGAGGGTATTGCAGTAGGCAACATTTTACACTACTAAAGGTAATTTAAATTGGCAAAAAACTGGCAATGGAACGTCCACCTCCCCCAGCCCTAATATGTAAATATATAGCTCACTGGTGGCGTTTGTTGTGTTGCCGTTGGTGAGCGTTGCCAGCGCCTCCCGGTCAGCGACGGTCAGTCCATCCAGGTAGACTGTCAGCTCCCCAGTGGGTACCGAAGCTCCCTTCTGCTCCACACTCAGCTTCAGCACCTCCTTCACATTCTCCACTGTGGAGCCAGAGCAGAGACAGCGGGGAGGAGGAATTACAACACAGCAAAGTTTGGCATTACATCTTTTTCTCCCAGAATGGTGAGTCAGACAAAGGAAGTTCTTGCTTATTCACTACTTCATCTTCATTGGAAGAGGTGACAAGAGGAGCAGCTGCACGAGGGTGTGTGGCAACATCTATTTTGCTTGACATTTCACTGAAAGGTTACTTGGAAAGGAAGACCGAGGGAAAAGGTTGGAGTACATGATACTGATACTGGCAAAGTCTAAATAAATTGTAGCCTAATGCATCTACTCTTGTCTGGCAGTGACTGTGCTAGAGCTATATTTGCAAAATTAATGGACAGGAGCCACAATACACTTTCTTTTATGTTGGGGTTGGAGTGTGTGTGTGTGTGTGTGAGTGTGCATACATTTTCTGTCATGCTGCTCCAAGGCTTGTACGAGGTTAAGCGTGGCTTTGCCCAGCAGAGCGTCGGCCTTCAGGGTGTGGTGGCTCCATACCTTGAAGTCCACCTGTGTGTGTGGTGTTACATTCCTATAGGCACAGGAACACACACACAGAGTATGTTTAGATAACTGTGTCATAAAACATGCACATTGAACAGGAAAAACACACAAATGTGCAGTGTTGCCAAAAGAGACACAAACATAGACAGCAACATGACTGGAGAGACGTTCCTTGTCCCAACTATGCTGAAGGCATGACATTGGTTCATCGTGTTCCTTTCTTTGGTGTAGAGATATAAATAGCTAAAAACCAGACATGACAGTGGTATACAGGATAAACAGCATCTATTACAGACAGCCAACTATCAGCATTACACAACACAGGCATAGCCATGGCTCAAATTATTGAGCAGAATTTCATGTGGATATAAGTATCCAGAATAGTCTAACAAAAAACACACAATGGAGTTTATTCAGCACAGCCATGCAGCATTAAATTAAAATGGCTGTGTCTAGCAGAATGAGCAAATTAAACCGCTGAATAAAGTTAATTATCATTCATTTCACCACTGAATCTATCACTGTGAATATGATCTTGGCCCATCAACGTTGTAGCATAATGCCTCGATCAGAATGTGGTGCCTAATGACAACTGAGTGTGCCAGTTTGATGATGCGATTTGTTAATTATAGATCGATGTGAACGGTCCCCCCTCTTGTTCAAGGGAGCACTCCACTTGCTCAAACACAAACACACACACACACACACACACATCCAGTGTTCAAGCAGTTCAAAGGCTTTCAATCAATCACTCCATATTTGTGTCTTCACAGTGGGGGTCCTAGAGGATCAATATTGGCCACAGTGTTTCCGACACTCCTTTGATATCACACCATGGATCTGCCAAATTCCAAGTGGCTGCCTGGCTGTGAGCGTTATTGATTTAACACCGAGATCAGTTGGTGTTTAATACTGCTACCACACCTAGCTAATATCTGAATTCGCTCTTCTGAACTCAGTAAAAAACACTTTTGAACTTAATCATTTGAAAGAAGGGCGTGCATCATCATCTGTGATTTCTACAGATTTAGTGACACTGAGATGAAGCTGGCAGCAATCGAACTCCTAGCAGATCAGCCGCTGGCTAAAGACAAAACACCTCTTTCCCCTTTATGAATTCCCTAAAAATTGTTCAGTGCATCTATTCAGCTAGACTTCTGTCAAGTCTTGGGCTTCCTAATCTGTATTGGTAGAATTGATTTACAACCAGGGGAAAAACTCTCAGTAAGTCTGCATTCTGCTGTGGGCTCTGGTTAGTATTCCTCACACAGGGCAGGGAGGAGCAGAGCACTGAGCACTGCACTCCTCCACCCCGTCATTTCCAGCCTATTTTCTCTGTATTAACTCTCTATCAGAGGGGGCTGGAGTCACCGGGAAAGCACTGCCACTACTGCTGCTGCTGGAGAGTCTGGTTTAGACTGCAGAACGAGGGGGGAGGCAGCGGTGAGCGATGAAGGAGAGAAAGGCAAAGATCGAGATTACAAGACTGGGAGAGAGAAAGGAGGGGGAGAGTGAGGCAGCTTACAAGCAATGTGTGACTTTAATATTTCCTCTTGTTAAGCACACTGCCCATATGAGCTCATGAACAGGTTATCACCAATATGAGTTGTCCCAGGTATTTGTAGTGATGTCATTTAATTATTTTGACTACGAATTCTAAATGAAAACAAGTAGACTTCTAAACATATATACAGCCTACAATGATGCAACGCAGATGACACTGCTGGGTGTGATAAGAACAATGCAAAAAATGCAGGAAGACAGCAAAATGGACTCGCCATCATAAACAATTGTGTCCAAGAAAAACTGAAATATCACCCATGAATATGTTTTCTGTGTTCTGTATTGTTGCTTTCAAGCAGTAATTTTGCCTTTTTGCAATTATCAATAATGAAAGTTGGAAAAAAGCCTGGACGCTGGTGGTGGCTATAGATTCCCACAGCAAATGTGACTGGTGACGGTGACTGTTCATGAACTCATATTGAGATATGCCTTGCTAGAAAGGTAACTGTTCTATCACAGTGTAAGAAGCAGGTTTCAAATGGTCAGGGAGAACCAGTGGAGAAACTGAGTGTTAGTCTGGAGGGCATAAAGAAATAAGGCGACAGATGTACCACATAAAACCATTGCTGTAAAAATATTGGGAGGTCCTCCAGTTCTTCTCATTTTTTCAGCATGTACTCCCCCTCAAAAAAAAAAAAACACATAAAACTGAGCAAGACATAAAACCACCGCTATTAAGATATTGTTAGGTCCTCCAGTTCTTCTCATTTTTCCCAATAACTACTCCCCCTCAAAAAAAACCATGAGAATGTCTTGGCCTTGCTGCAGGCCGCGCCACTGATGCACTCCGCTCATACAGTGCAGCTCCCTTGTGTTTTATGTTCATAAACGCAAAATGGAGAAGAAGTACAGTACAGTCATTGTATTTGAGGTCGAGCGAAGTAGAATAACCTAGGAGTATAGCCTGAAAGCCATGGGTTGGAGCCATAACCGCTTGCAAAACGTGCAAACACATGATCGCCAACACAACAGGACTCTGTCTTGTCAGTGATAATTACCCAATCAGGGCAATTAGCGTCCGCAATGACATGTCTCTGGCTTTTGGCCGAGCCATTAAGAAGCCAGAGAGCCATAAAATTCTGCCCGTTTACAGGCTGCTGGCTCCACTAGCAACTCAGCAGATGCAGGGGTTCTGAGTCTTGTCTTGCAGCATTTTCCTTTGCCTATTTAAATCTCAGACAGGTCACCTGAGAGTTGTTTTTGTCATGAAATTTAAAATTTTTGTTGGATAAGGGCGTCTTAAACATGTTATGTTTGTAACACAAGGTTTGCTGTCAGATAAACATTAACCCAACATTCCCACATCTAACGCAGCCTGCTGAAAGACCTCTTAGAGATCAAGAACGAGCTGTCACTCCACCTTTCTCTCCCACTGCTTTTCATAGAAGCAGCAGCCACACGGAGAGCAAAGCGCAGCAGATTCTTTCTAGGAACGTTTTGTGGCGGCTGTGAGAAGAAAGAGATTCATGGTAGTCTTAACTCAGAGAAATCCTTCCTGTCTGTGCTTCTCGTTTTGTTTTGTCCAAATGATAAGGTGTCTGGGGATTCATGTGCTTGCCTCCCACACTCATTTCTGGAATACATTAGGAACCTGAACCTGTGTGTATTATAGAATTAGACTTAATGCACATATCAGAAACACAGACAAAGGATGAGGGATGGAAGGAGAGAGACGTAAAGATAAAGAAATTAAACGCTATGAGATACACAGACACACAACCCAACAGTCAGTCAGAGGATTTGTTGCTTCTTACAGAGTGAGCCTCTCGTCCCATTTGGGGTTGGAGGAGCTGTGCGACTTTGCTGTGCGGCGCGACTCCCCCTCGGCTGTCACCTCCACATAGATGGCGGTCCCAAACAGGCTCTTCTTCCTCTTGAGTTTGGCACAGGAAACTGGCCGTGGGTGCATGAGGGAAGCAATGACACCAGTGAAAAATTTAACATTCGCCAGTCCATTTTACATTTTCGGCATTTAGCTGACACTCCTATCCTGAGCGACTTACGCCTGGTGAGCATGCAGAGGGTTCAGTGTGTCTCAAGGACACTTTGACAGGGATTGAGCCCAACCTTTTTGTTATGGGACTGTCGGTGTAACCACTACAGCATCCTGCTGCTCAATCCATATCTTCAGTTCATATTATATCTATTACTATATCACTGTTATTACTATACTATTATCTATTATTATATCACCTCACAGCCATCTTAGTAAACAATCTGTCGGACTGAGTGTCCACAGCACAAGTAACACAGGATACAAGCTGTTGGAGGTCCATTTGAAATACAGTACGAGCAAAGACAGTTCACCCAGTGCTGAGACCAGTTGCCAGTTTGTCACCATTGGAAAGTTGGCAGCAGCTAAACATAATTGCAAAATCACCCATAAACAGTCAATTGTGCTAAAGTTACAATATATTCACATTAGCAGTCCCTTTGCTTAAACTGGCCGTGGACAATGCTATTTGGACCGCCAACAGGGATCTAGAATTAAGACAGCCACACAGGAGGGCACGGCATGCAATTTTATGAGAACTCTATATGTATTGTCAGACATGTGTATGATGTTTGATGTGTGTATTCAGGGCCTGGGGCAAAATCTTGTTTCGCTTGCCCCCTCCCAGGAAGACCAGACCTTATGGTCAGCTGCAGAACAGTGCCACTGCAGCTGGAGGGGATTCAGTGTCTTGCTCAAGGACACTTCAGGAGGGTGGATGCTGGCTGACAAGGGGGCTTGAATCCACTCTCAGATTGAAGGACAGTGTCTAGACCACTAGGCCACCCTGCCATTCCCCCACATTATAGCAAATTGTGTTTGGACTCACCGCTGGCATGGAGCTGTGACGTTCCTCCATGGTTATGGCTAGAGTCTGCTCTAGACGAGGCCGTGGCCATGTCATACACCACAGTGGAAGCCTTTGGACCCACCACACAAACACACACACACACACACACACACACACACACACACACACACACACACACACAAAACACACAGATCAAAAACAGGTCAACTTAGTCACTTGGTAAAATGGGCGAAAAGCCAGTTGTCTTTGCCTCTCTACTCTGCTATTGGCCCACTCTCCTCTGTTGTGCTTTTTTTTTTGACAAATTAGATTTGACACCAACCCAAGGATAGTTAATAGAGTTGTATGGCAAAGATATGGTGCCAGATACTTCAAATTACTAAGTGAAAAGTAAAAGATTGTTTCTTTTGTAATAGAAGCACTAGTTCCCTTTGGGTTAAAAATGATGAATAAGCCCTGTACAGTTAATCAGCAATTTCTGAGTCAGGCAGATTTTTGAAGGTCTGACAATTACTGCAAACACACAGTCGATGGCCGCAACAAGAGCCGGCTGTATGTTGGCAAAGTGGCAAGCTGACAAACCTTATCAGGTCTGAATAATGCGCTGACATTGTTTCACTGGCTTGCATGGACTTGAAGTCCATCAAGTCCATACAAACAATCAGTCCAAATTGTCTCATGCTTGTGACGCAGCATGACACAAACTGTACTGATCTGTTGCGCATGTTCTGACATGAAGATAGGCAATGAGATTTGACCAAGGCCATCACTGATTGATATGGACTGTTTGCTACACGGCCTATCAACAGATAATCCCTTATTTCTAACATTTCTAATAGAGTAAGTATAGTATAGGTTGAGTTAAATATCACTGAGAATCCCACTCCTTGGTCAGAGCTTAAATACACAACAAGGCATAATGTGTAGAGCCAAGTGTTTCTTTCACCAGTGGAAAGATCATGTATACTCACGATTGGTGTGTGTTGCTAGCCCTCTGGTTCAGCCCACTCCGTGTCCCATGGTTCCCCTGCAAGAGGAAACAGGAAATTGTTAGGGCAAGGCTGAGCTGAGCTGAGCCTTGTTAGCAATGGTTTAATGTCTTTCTCTGCAGTAATAGTCTTCAATTATTATTATTAATGTATTCTAACGATGTAAGGTTGAGCAATTGGTTAGATTTTCAAAGTCATGGTCTCTGAAGGTCTTCAAAGGTTAATGTCCTAAAATACACTGCATTGTTTTGCAATAGTGTCTATTGGTAGTTTAGTGGTTTCTGTAATGGTCCAGTATATAGGTTTGATGGTAATTTTGCTCAAACTAGGTGCAAAATTACTCTAATTAGTGATTAGAATAATAGGCTGTATATTTAATTATACTTGCCCTCAAGACCATTTCAAATCAACATAAAATAGCCTTGTATTTTAACCCCTTGGGCATTGTCAGCCTCCTTTCAGTAAGCTGTGGCAAGAATGCCATCCTGATCTCAGATAAAATCGTCCAGTCACCCAAGCCTCCTCCTCAGCAATCATAGAGGGAAACAGGCAGAGAACTCAGAAAGAAAAAGAGAGTCTAAAAGGTGAAGACAACATGCCCATTTATTGACAGAGCCACAGCTCCAGAAGCCAAGGAGCGAAAACACCCACTGCCTCCTGATCCTGTACAAAGGTTCCAATTAGGACCAAGCTTTTTGATATGACTTGATGATCACAGCGCCAGGCTGACACACAGTGGCTGGCTGATTCGCCGATACAGCCCCCGAGTCTGAGCAGGCGGCTTTTAAGCAGCTTAGGAGGAACCCAATTAAGAAGATAGGGGCAGTCTGTGCCAGAACTAACTGATAAGTGGGCAGGCTAGGGCAGATGGGAAGAGAGAATTATCCATGTCAGCAGCACAGTGCCAGGCAAAGCTGCCTCTGCTAACCTGCTGCAGTCAGAGAAAAGTCCCATACCAAGTTGTGGCGATGAATTCACTTGCTGGTTTAAACAGTCATTTAAAATCAATAGCTGAGCCCAAATCTGAGATTTTTTTCTGAAATATATCAATTATGGCTGTAAACACACATTGATTCTTAGAAACTTCCAGAGCCATACATAACTCAACACACATGTCCATTTTACCCCAGTGTTCAGTAACAAACCAAGCCATTTACAGTTTCAGCCTTCATTTGAAACCTAATTTTAATTGTTACATAGTGTCAGACAGGAACTCAGTCAATCAGCTGAGTGAAAATATTACATCCTTCAATGTGATTAAATATGCATAGCCTCAAGTTTTGCTCATTTTAGGAGCGAGGGAGGGGGCACAGGTAGTGCTACGCTCCTCTTCCACTTTGGGTCTTTAAATAAAATGAGAAGCAGTGATTTAAAGGTCCAGACAGAGGATGAAAGTATCACTGGTCTGATGGAAACACCCACAGACCCACAGGAACACTGTGTTACAGGCGAGGGAAGCAAGAGGTGCATTCAGAGGTCACACTATTACCACCACTGAAAGCAGAGACACACACACACACTCAGACACATCAGGTTTTCACCATAGGAGGGTTAAAGTGCTGCCGGCACAAGAGTTTGTTCTGGCTACTTCAGAAAAATCTTTAAAATTCTCCATGTTTTGTAAACTTCTTTCATAATCCTTCTGAATTGAGTCCCAATGGTGCCTTTTCATTTCTAGATCTCCTAAATAGATTCCAACAGCACCTCCATCTCTTTTCTGTGTGATTTATGGCAATCATCAAACCCGCAAACCCAGGCCAATTGGCAATGTTACCAACTAACTGAAGGTGGGAAAGCCCTTGTACACATGCCAGTCGTTTCTGCATCACACTGTAACAGTCAGAGTATCACATTTGGAGGAGGGAGGTGTTGTGAGTAATTCAACCAAACGTCTGTGATGGGAGGTGCCCACTAGATAACCCCAATGACATACTGTCACCCACCACCTTTCCTCTCACATCTGAGCCAGGTTTCCACTCATCCTAGATGGCACAGGGAAGGGAATGTCTCTTATCAGATCCCGTGTAAATGACCCTGAACAAAATACTGACTGTATGAATGTCTGGGATGCAAGTGAGCACTCTATCTAAAGGTGTCACTTGTGGTGCGTTTTTGGGTCAAGCATCAGGTTTGTTTAACATTATTTATTTATGTAGACCTATTTTGTATTTTACTTCATTATGCCCAATTAACTAATCTTGAAATTATGCTTTACCCTAGCAAGCTAGCTAGCTAATAGGGTTGGGCAACTGGACAAATTCATCGGGGATCAGCGATAGGCTGAATCTACTGTGGGTGAAAATTCCCTTGTTGATTTTTTTGCCAATTTAAATTACCTTGATATTTGGTCGTTTAAAATGTAGCCTATACAAGACATTCAAGGTTTCCTGCAGCGCTGGACAAGCATAGATAGCTGCCTTAACAAAAGAACACCCCGCCTTGAATGTAAACCCTAAAAAAAAATCCTAAACACTTTATTTTCACTGGGATGAGCATATTTTGGGAGCAAGCATCAACTCGTTTGAGTAAAGTTAACCAATTGTTACAACAGCATCTAAAACATTGGTATCTAGGTCTGTTAACAACCTCAATTTAATTCATTAATTGCAAACCATGATTGCACTGCCTTTCTCCCTGTATTTACCAGTATACTTCATTAGCCTTCAAGTAAGATGATTCAAAGTTGACTTCTCAAACACAATGCAAAATAATTTGAGTTCATTTGCCCTTGCACTCAAAGACGAAGTGGAACTCCGAACAATAATTTAAAGCTGCTACAAGCAAAAGTTTCTGACCACTAAGATTATTGTAAGACCGTCATGCAAAGGCGTCATCCTGTTACATAAGAGGAGACAATAAGGTCAAGTGTTAGTGAAGAACAGGCCTTATGACAAGGTCACTGACTGACACACGCATGTACATGCAAGCTCAACCAAAAACACACAAACTTCCAGTGTCTGGAGCTTTTCTAAGTGAGTAAAGCTGAGCCAGGGGGCTACCAGCTGACTGAGGCTGAAGGGCTGTTTTATGTAAGAAGAAAAAAAAAAAAAAAGATGTCATTGTGCTCCTCTGTCTCCCAGTAGTTACAGTACATCAAAGTAGTTTCACTGATTCAGATTAAATAAAAGACACATTTAATGCTACCTGGAACTGAATTTAAGACTAATTAAAAAAATAAAATAAAAGCTTGAAAAACAGCCTACTTCAGATTGAGCATAGCTAATGAAGTTCTGAAACTATAGACATTTTAATACTTTTTAAGGCCTTAAATTTAGATTTAAGACTTTTTCAGACTTTTAGAAGACCCACAGTAGGGTTGGGTGATTGGACAAATAATTTAAAATGTAAAAATGTCCCTTTCCTTGCCCATTTAAAAGCAACAGTACAATTCAAGTCATCACGCCTACTCCCCATACAATTTGTGTATGTCTGTGTGTGCGTGTCTTTGTCCAACATGAACATATGTATCGGGCCTACATGGTGACAATTCATTGACAGGAGTATGTACACTAGCACCAAAGCCTAATCCGCAGATACCTGTACTAAATCTTCTCCAAAATAAATAAATAAATAAATAAAAAGTAGAAATCTTGTCCAGTAGGTGTTCCAGGCCAAGCCATCTATTTGGCACCCCTACATATGAAAAGTCTGAGAAAAAAAAGCTCTCTTGAAGCCAAGCAACCTTTCTGGGGAGACAAAATGTTAGCAGTGATTGTACTGTAACAGGGTTTACTTACTGTACTAGCAGCCAAGTGCAATAGACCCATGGGAGTGAAACGTGAACCAAAAAAGAAAAGAACAGGTGGGAATGACCACAGAGAAAGGGAGAATGGGAAGGGAGAGAAAAAAAACCCCAGAAAGACGTGGCTATTTCTCTGTTCAACAACCAATTTCCCATATTTCTCCCCACAGGTCTAATTAACATTTCACCATATAATCATATAGTCATCTAATCTAATAAACACTGGCATAATCTCTCTCTCTGTGATTCGGTAATCCTCTCCTCCTCTCGCCTTCACTCCCTGTGGTTTCATGAGGAGAGAGGGTGTGTGGACGTTCACACCTCGTTTGTTTTGTGAGAGAAAGAGAGAGAGAGAGAGAGAGAGAGAGAGAGAGAGAGAGAGAGAGAGAGAGAGAGAGAGAGAGAGAGAGAGAGAGAGAGAGAGAGAGAGAGAGAGAGAGAGAGAGAGAGAGAGAGAGAGAGAGAGAGAGAGAGAGAGAGAGAGAGAGAGAAAGAGAGAGAGAGAGAAAGAGAGGGATCCTGTTTGTATGTGAGAGAACTGTGCGCGAGATTATGAAGTGACTCAGGCGGGACAGCAGCTACAATTAACCTCTCACAACCTGTTCGGTCATCATGACGACAACATAAAACAAACTACTAGCCCAGCGGCCAACAGCCGACACAGCATGCCGACTGCACCTCGAGAGGGCTGTCTGAAAGGCACCTTGACGAAGCAGCCGCCCACTCCCAGGAAACACTGACAAATACATGCTCCTGTGTCCTTTTATACAACTGCATAGTGAAAAACACAAAGCAAAACAGCAACAAAAGCCAAGACATTACTGACTTGCCAGATATACTACCAAGAAAATTCATTTTACTACTCTCAGAGTAGTGTGGAGGATAAATGAGGGACTCACAAAACAACCATGAAATCAATCACTCAGCAAAACAAACCATCCTGACCCGTAGTCTGGTGACTGGTCGGACAATAAGGAGCAGCTTGACTCTGCTTAGCTGCCCTCCCCACAGAGTAGGTAGGGTGACAGCCAGAAAGCAGGAGGATAAATGATGCGGGACTGGGACTGTGTCCAGCGCTCATCTGCCACCACTCTCCAGGGCCCTGACTAATGACTAATGAAAAGGGATATTAGCCAGGCAATAGACTGGCCCCTAATCCCCCCGGCACTGCGGATATAAATTGATTGACACGGGGGTCAGCAGGTCAGTCTGGCTACTGGTCCAGTATACCAACTAGATGAGGAACGTGCCAGGACAACCGAATATTCAAATAACTGTTGAAGAGTCTTGTGGCTTGGCTGACTTGTAACCACAAGACTCTTGAGTTGTGTTTGAAGTGGAATGTTGTCATACAAAATGCTAATTGTGGTTGCAGCAACAAAGTACATCCGTTTTAATTAAAGGAAAAATCCACCCTAAAACACTTTACCAGCTACTGGCAATGTAAATTACAATTCTGGGCCCATTTAGTGGTGTTGTATTTTTCTTATCCCTGACAGCTATCTAAAACAGCAGATTTTGGTGTCAGTCTGTGAAAAGGTGTGACTGACACAATGTGCATGAGTCAATGGTAGTATGAGGTATCCCAAGTAGGGTTGCAAAATTCCGGGAATTTTCAAAGTTGGAAACTTTCCATGGGAATTAACGGGAATTTATGGGAATTAACGGGAATTTATGGGAATAAACAGGAATAAACCAGGAATTTACTAAATTGAAGGTATGCTCTTAATAGGGAACTTAAATATAGTTGGGGAAAATATATTTCAGCATAATCCTGACTAAAACAACCAGATATCATGCAAGTACAGTTGAATATCTATGCTATTCCTCAATCACATGCACACATAGCACACTGCTTACTGCAGGGCTATTGAGACCACGCCCCCTACATGCACTGTGCATTCCTGTGCATTTTTATTAATTTTTGAATGGGTTGGGTCGGGGGGATGACTAATATTTAACTCAACCATGTTTTTGTTCTTCAATGAAAGAATTGATTGTTCAATAAAATATTTAACACTTGATAAAGTTCTACTTACAAATAAATCTGTTTTAATTTTTTTTTTTTTTTGGATGGATGTCTGCTTATAACAAAACAAATATTTATGCTTGGTAAATTATACCTTTCCTGATACCTTTCCATTAAATTACCCTCAATTCCCAGTAAATTCCCATAAATTCCCATTAATTCCCATTAATTCCCATAATTCCCATGGAAAGTTTCCAATTTGGAATATTTCCAAAATTCCCCAGCTTAACTTCCCATGGAAATTTACCGGAAACTTTCCGGAAATTTACCGGAAATTTTCCACCCCTTTGCAACCCTAATCCCAAGACACTCTAAGTTCTGTATTTTTTAGTCCCATTTATTGAACCAAAACAAGACATTTGCGCACATAGTGCTGATTTGCCATGTGGTGTTGTGATAATTGGCTAAAATGCGTAAAAGTAGCTAGAATTTGAACAGGCAGATCTCATGTTCCATTTCAGGCCCAGTCATGAAAATGTTTGCATTTCCTGATGTGAAACAAGTTGGTAATGGGGCATGGAAGAAATTATTAACTTGGTGAAAATCTGACATGTGGAACTGGCATATATTGACAGTTGCATGGCAGAGGTATGCAGTCTACCAAGTGCCATCTAGATGTAGCCTACTGTATGTTACAATTACCAGGCTGAAGAATTGTATATTTATTCGATGTTCTAATTAAACAGCTGAAAAAGCTTAATTGTGTATTGTTTTTCTTTATTATGTACTTATTGTTTGTACGTCAAAAAAAAAGGATTAAATATTAATTGATTAAACATTTTGGGAAAAATGTATTAATCATAACAACAAACTGGGCTAATCCTGGCATAACATAGGGAATAGGCTACTTGAAATTGTAAGGCAATGGCAATCATCTTTCAAGGAATCAAAGAAAGAGATCCCAGCCACTTACAAATATCCCTGCTGGGAACAAATTAAGTGACAATAGTGACAAACTTGGCTGTCTGTTCTGGTCCTCTTAGCCATGAAACAATGAGTAAAACTGGATTTGAAAAGCTACAGAATGCCTCAACTAGGACTGTGTTGTGTTAGTCTATGCCACAAACTGGTGTCTATAAAAGCATAAAATTGGAATAGAAGGGGTTTGGGTATTGAATTGGCCTCGATGACAAAGCAAGACCGGTCGTGCTTAGGCACCACCTAGGCCTCTTTTTGTGCCAGGAATAACCCTGGTCAGCCCCTTAGAATTAAAGAGCAAGGGCTTATTTCTAGACTCACCACTTACACTGACGTTCAACAATCAAACAGGGAGGAATACATTGTATTTCTATTCTACTGTATAAAGACAGAGATACCAATTTCTCCACTGACAGTAGCCTCAATAGACAAGAATGCAATGCAGCCATTGCTTGCATCTTTGTGGATCTGTGTTGTGTGGAATGTTTTGCAATTTGTTTTTTTTGTTTTTTTTTAACAACCATGCATAGCACACCACAGCACTGGTCTCTCTCCACTCTCACTTGTCTTGGTTCTCACTTGGTTGTCAAAGGGCATTCTGGGAAACTAAGAAATCACTAACTGAAGTAGACGAGGCAGGTTGAGGGAAAGGGGATACACCAAAAGTCATTCAAGTCATTGATCCAAGATGATACAAAGAATAGCCAATTGTCAAAAAATAGGCTTTTGCACTTTTTTAGTCTAGGCATGTATTGATGTGATCTAGACTGCAGCATTTTCTATATTACCTATCTTGTTGTGAAGTCACAACCTCACCTGTCCGTTTTTGAATGCCTGATTTACATTTCTATAAAATGTTCTACTCAAGATGCTGATTGATTTTGCAACTCGATCTCTACACTGTTTTCCTCATCTCTCCTAAGTTCCTTCTCTCTCACTCTATCTCTCTCTCTATTTGCCTCCTGGCTCGAGGGAAGACTTTTACTTCTCCTGCTGTGGCATGGATGTTACAGAGCGGAACTTGGGTTTAACTCTCTTCGCTTCCAGTACTCCCAATTCAAGAGCTGCGATAGTTTGTATAGTGGAGAGCTCTGTGAGTTTGAGACCAGTGAAACTATATGAAGTAGTGGTGGTTAACCATCACACAATCCATTATCTATAAGGGCCGGCTCAAAATCTATTGGCCTATAGTCTCTGATGGGTGAGACATAGGAGAAGGTGCGTCTGCCTCACTATTTTGCACTCCCAGTAATCTCTTTTGCTTTCCCACTGTTCCTCTCAATAGCTCTTTCTATCTCAACGAATATCAGGAAACGAGATGGAATGGGTTTGTGTGTGTCGCAGGGGAGGAGGTTACCTATAATGAGAAAAAGAGCATAGACTGCAGTGCTACCTCCTCTCCTCGCCAACTCAAGCAGCTATCCTTCTCCTGCAGTCCCCAGCGTATGCCGATAATTGTCTTTCCACTCCAATCAACACAGAAGTGCATGCCCTGCAAGCTATGCCTGGGCTCAGCCACACAGCATGACTCTTTTCCCACACAGATTCAGCCCAGTGATACGTGAGCTGTGATGGCAGCAGGGCATATGCAACAAATATAAATAAGTGTGTGGGTCAGTGTATGCTACGTGTATTTAGTCTAGCTGTATAATACATGCCTATTTCCAGTTTGCTCTGGCCTCTAGCCAGAACCAGAATCATAAGTTAGTGGTTAGTCGTGTCACCTCACAACAAGGACCCGTTCAGTTCCTGGCCCCAGACCTCTCTTTGTTGAGTTTGCACGTTCTGTGTTCGCCTGGGTTTCCCCCAGGTACTCCAGTGTCCTCCCACAGTGCAAAGGCATGCAAGTCAGGTGGAATGGAGACTCTCAATTGCCCTAAGTTCCAAGTGTGGACCCAGGAATACTAGGAGACGCTAAGGCATCAGCTAATGAGGATCCAAATAATTAACTAAATTATATGTTATCAGTAGAAGGAAAAACAACCTTTAACAAAAGACAGAAAAACTGAATCTGAATTTGCCAAAAGCAAGCACAATAATCATTGCCTGGTGTCCAGCCCCCATGAATCACAGTCTTTAGTTCTTTTTAATTTACATGCCGATTCATAGGGGTCTGGACGCAAACCTGTTCACCGGCAGTTTTTTCAGACAGACACTGTCCAACATACCTGATTGGGTGGTCAATGTAGGCGGGACAAACCTACTTATGATGAGTGTTACAGAGCGCAACAACAACTACCAAAATGGCAGCACCAGAAAAAAGTAATTGGATGATAACAAGCTAGATTTAGCAATCTCGTCATTCCTTAAAAAACTTAATGGCATCGATGAATTAAAACAGAAACAATCAGCATGTTTAAAAGCTCGGAATTTAACACCGCCATGATTGTTGTTACTCTGAGGCAATTCCAGATTACGTCAATCTGCTTTGCTACTGTGATTGGTCAACGATTTTGACAACTAACAACTAACACCAACCAATCAGTTGGGGCGAGAAATTACATCAGTGAATGACTTGTGGATAGGCTTGCGTCCAGACCCCTATGAATCGCCATGCAAATTCAAAAAGTGCTAAAGACTGTGATTCATGGGGGCTGGACCCCAGGCAACAATAATCAGTGAGAATCCCTGAATGACCACGCAAAGGCAAATTTTCCTCCATAGTGCATCCCAGGAAGCACAGGGCCTCGTTCTCTTTACAGGATCATAACACATCAGATCTCAATTGTCTAAACTTGAGTATTTGCACCCAGCTTGATATCATTTGATTTATCTGCATAGTACAAGCACCATGCCAGAACCACAGACGAGTTACCTGTCTTGTCCATTTCACTTGCCTGCCTCTGATAACGCATGGCAGATGGCTAAGGAGGCAAAACCTCAGCCTCCTCCACTCCAATGCCTTCTGAAGAGGACCAGCAGTGCAGGCAGACAGGATGTGACAAATCGATGTATGAAAGACTTTTGGACACTTAACCACTGTCAGCAGATTAGTCATAGAGAACAACTGCCTGCAAACAGACTGGTTTCCCTAAAGTAATACAGACTATGCCTCCAGCTCTAAAAAAGCATCATGCACACACAAGCAAGAAGTACCACCTCAGTCAGCAGTCGGGGCAAAACCCTAACATGAATCATCATAACACGATCACCAGAAATTCTGCAGTTCTGAAAGTCTTCAACTACTCACCAGCTCTTAGCTCCATTATATTTGTGCTCTAAAACAGCAATTTTGCTGAGGGAGTTAATAGTTTGAGGTGAAGTGTGACTTATTGGATAGGCTGGGCCTTGTATAGTCCGGCTAGTTCTATGATGTATAGTTTAACCTATGCTAGGCTTAACTCTGAATTAAGCTAGGCATATCTTTTAAGGTTTGCACAAAAAATGTTTTTTTAAATCAAACAGGCAGGGAGATATTGACACCCCAAACACAGTGTGTTTGAATCAAAAGCACTTGGCTTGCCTTTCCATTTAGCTTTGATCATGGTCTGGAGGTCTAAATATTCTCTGATAAGCCCGTTTGCCCTTGAAGGAGAATATCGATTGTCTCAGCTCGCAGATATAATGATCATTATCACACACATAGCAGAATAAAATAAACATTAATTTGTAGGATCGCAACATGGTCAGGTAAGAAAAGCACAACTCAGGAATTGAAAGAGCAATTTATCTGGCAATCTGGCATTGACATGGCTTTAACCTTGCATCTAATGTTTGCTTCAGTTTTCCTTGTGTCATTCTGTATGACTGGGTCCTCATAAAATGGTGAATACTGGGAGAATATTGTGAAAAGGGAGAGTATTTTCAAGAGTCTGGCTCATGCTGTCCTGATGTGATGGTCGGCCTGTAAGAAGGAAAACCAGCAGTGTTTGTACGGGGGCGGATTTGCTTACAAAACAGCTAGCGCCCCGCTCACTGTTAGACAATGCATTTCACATTTTGTGGTATATTTGTGTGTGTGTGTCTGTATGATGCACAAGCTTCTTTGCAAGGGAAGGCTGTTGACAGACCTAAGAACTTGGGCTTATACGAGGAGCGTAAGGTTCTCTAATTTCACACACATGACAATTTACACACAAATACACACACACACACACATACGCAGTGTGAGAGCTGCACTCACCAGAATACATCAGGGGAGACCATGATGTCAGTGGGGGTGTTCCCTTACATGAACAGGATTTAAGTCTCTCTCTAAGCCCACACCCCAGCTCCACAAACCAGGGCGAAAAAGCCATGTCATAACCTCTGTATCAGAAAACAACACCAACAAGCCATAACACATTCTAGTCTTGCCTAGGAGCTTTATTCTTTTGCCTCTGTTCTGACTCAGAGTGAATAAAGACAAATCTCAAAGCATTAAAACCTCATTCTGATTTAATGCAACTTACTAACAATAAGACGGAGGATGAGCTTTACCTCTATCTGCCCGAGGTGTCGATCAATCCGTCTAGACAGTTTGGGCTGCACTGCAGCAACTTACTGACCATCAGCCACCCCAAACTTGTGATCATTGCTGAGTTTTAGCCACGGTAATGAGAAAATGACTGGACTGGCCATTTCCCAGCATCAAGGTTGTCCATCTGTTAAGTGATTTACAAACCTTAACCTGCCTCTTGCCCACATCAACAACAATCAATCAGGAGCTGTTTTGCACTTGTACAACTTTTCTTTAACTTGGCATGAACCACTAGCTTCACACAGTGAGGGCAGGCTACAACTCTTGCTTTCCCCACAGCTGTTTCCTTCCTTTCCAAAGGTCAATGTGAGAGTGAGAGTGAGTGTGTGTGTGTGTGAGAGAGAGAGAGAGAGAGAGAGAGAGAGAGAGAGAGAGAGAGAGAGAGAGAGAGAGAGAGCAAACAAGTATATTTCAGGGCCAGCCAGCCAAAGTTGCTGCTCAAGTGACAGCTTCCTGTAAGTAATTCTCTCCCAATGTGACACTAATACATATATGGTGTTTCATCCAGAGCCAACAGAACCACTGTTAATGGTTGGTAGAGACAGCATGATGCTCACAAGCTCCCATGGTCCTGAAACACAATAGCCAAAAGTGTATAGAAGAGCTTAAACAGCAAGTAAAGTAGCATTTGGCCATTCCTCTTTCAGACCAAGCCTATCTGCAAACTTGGGACTGGAAGACAACTGGGCCTCCTATTTACTGATAGAGCTCGTCATTAGATATTAAGTCAGCCAAATCGAACTTCACTAAATTGACAGTGTGCTCATACTTCTCTGTCCTTACCATTCAGCAGCAATGTTCCTCTATGTTTATAGAATAGACGCTACTGATATGTTGTAGCAGTGCGCCTCATGCCAGGCCTGTTTACCTTTATCTTAACTCGGATACGGTACATGACCAAGCAAACACCGTATTGACACCAAACGAACGTCAACATTTGTAAAGTTAGTGCGAGACGAAGGGTCTTTCTTGCTTTTAAGGTAGCAGAGCCTGCATAGCTACCAACCAAATAGAGCACAAATTATTAGATAATCAAGGAGCAGGTCGCTCATACTTTTTCAAACTTCGTGGAGGCCATAAGCTAACACCTTGTTGATATTTCATAAGAAAACCAATCAGAACGTACTAACTGACATGGTTCACTCACATTAGCTAACTTCGATTAATTTGCTGACACGTTAACGTTAGCTAATAAAGTCGGTTGAACTTGATAGTGGTCTTCAGATAGTTACCTGCTAAAACTGAACCTATGTTTATGAAGCTTTTACGTTACTTGCACCAGAATTATCAAAGGGGAATCTGACAATCAAGGATAGCTAACGTTACTAGCTAGCCATGTACTAGCACTACATATCCTTAGTCTACAACGTATGCTTACGTTAGCTAGCTAGCAACAAGCTAGCCAGCTAGCTACAGGAAAAAAACAATGTTAACGTATTAGCTATTTGCTTGAGTAACTAGCTTAGCTAACTAACTTACCCAACCAACTCACATCATGTTATAAAGTTGACTCGGTTGGTAGCATTTACAAACCAATGTAACATTTAATATGGATGTTTAATCTCTAGAAATAGCTAGCTAACTTGCAATAGAGCTAATATGGCCAGTTTAGCGAGCTACAAACTTAGCTAGCTAGCTATTATCCAACTGCCTCCTGCTAGCCGGCTAGCTAACTAGGAGCAACTTAGCTAACGTTAGATGTCCGCCATCATAGAACTAGCCAGACAGTTTGATTCAATGTGGAAGACAGACTGGCAAGAAATATTTGTTGACAACAAGACAAAGTCGTCCATAGTTATGGCACTAAGCTAGCCACCCAGCTATATTTTACCGTGCCCGCTGCTCCGCTCCTTTCCGACTCCCAGTGTCTCTGCGGTTCACTACGGTTGTTGGTAAAATGCCCTGCCGCTTTGCCTTTCAGGCCGAACAGTCTGCTACGGTTCTATTGCCATCTCTGTCCAGAAGCCTCAGACCAGCAAAACATACAGGCGACAGGCGCGCCACCCCAAATATTGCTGTGTAATAACACTGTACATACCAGAGTTGGCCTTCAGATTAAAGTATGTAATGTTGCAACTGCACACCGCCACTTTTTCTGTACATATGCTACCTCAAGCAGGACTTTTTGATAAGGCGGACAGCTAGTGATGAACATATCCAGATCTGCACGTCCAGTAGGCTACATGTTATCTACACTTGTAATTTCACTAGGCTTTATTGTTAACGTGTGTAGTTTTTCATAATGCACGACTACACACCTAGATACAAGTGTTTGTAACTTTGTAGACACGTTAATGTGACTCACTTATTTAACTTATTTCCTAATGTTATATTCTAATATTATATTATTTTTCCATTCGTTTTTTTTCTGTCTCAATAAATTCTACTGCTGGTATTTTGCACACTGTCCTACTGTATTCATACATTTCTGCTTAACATGTTCTATTGTTGAAATTATAAATTGTGTATGTTTAGGCCTATATAAAACCCACATTTGCGCTAATCTTGTTTACATTCTATTTTCCTTTGCGGCATCCCTCTGCGAGACCCAATTTCCCCACAGGATCATTAAAGTTTCATCCTAAATTGAAATGTATTGCCTGACAGATATTAAAATAAATGAAGACTGCTATTCTTCAGGGTCAGTTAATGGATTTGAGATTCAAAGTAGAGTTGACTGAGCAGGTTTTGTGGCATGTTTTTTTTTTAAAGTGTAAAATGTAGCTTAGCAAAGTTACTTTTTCATTTTTTTAGTGTTTACTCATAAATTAATAAAAGTTAATCTCTGAATCACAATAAAATGGATGCCAGTTCAGGATGAGCTGTTCCCAGCCCCTAGGCTCAAAGGAAGAACTGTGCAGAATCAATGGAAGATATTCCCTAAAGGAAGAATGAGCCGTGTCTCCCTTTCTCCGGCTCTCTCTGTTTTCACAGGCTTGGAAAGGCCTGCTTGTGGCCTCCCATTGCTTTTTGTTGGGACAGCATGCACATGTGTGAAAGCCGGCCACAGCAGGCCTTGGAAAACAAACAGTCAAAGGTTATACAGATTCTATGGACACAGGCATCACGCCAATCCCCAAAAAAGTGATTTCCTCTGACGTCTCCTTAGTCACTTTGCAAATTATACCGTGTCCTTTTTGGACTATTATCCTTGACCTAGAGCTATGTCCAACACAACCATGACAGTAACTATACTCCTGTTACTGCAGAATGTAACACCAGTGGAAACCCCTCAGCAGCCGTCAGGAAAACTTTTGAAAAGATGAGTTCCTTGAAGAAGTTAGGATGCTAAAAACATTCCTGGAAGAACCATTTTTTGACAACAAACCCCACATCCTTGAGTTTAAATGTGTTAAGGTGAGACCAGAGATGACACAGACGGAGTTAAAAGACCCAACAGTGACAATGGAACCCCAAGAGAAGCAGTTCAGCAGGCACAGTCAGCGCTCAGGCACGAGGACTGGGACTTGGCTTGGGGCAACTTTTATGGAGCAAGGCAACTCCAACAGGAAAACAAAAGCTTGTTGTTCAGCAAATAGATCAGCAGGAAGACACAGCGGGGTGTGCTAAAGCAAACAGGGTCAGTGGATAAATTGGGAAAGTGTGGAGAGGAAGAAACTTGGCTGGAAGATGGTGTGGGGTATGGAATACGATTCATTTTAGCTGCATATAATGTGCTACCATCCACCCAGAATCTCAGTCAGCAGGTAGGTGAGAAAACCCTTTGTGTGTCTTCAGGTAGAGACATATTTTGTCAGAATGCAAAATTGGTCCGTCCCAAGGATGAGACACCCGGAGACATAACCAAGTGCTGAAGTGTCTATAGCAACAGCAGTTTAGAGAGAAAAGTGATTACGATTGGTTTTGTCCATGAGGGAGATGGCAGTATTTGTGGAAACAGCAGATAATCCCGGAGGAAATGGTGAGCACTACCTTCAGACCAGACCCGGTGTTGTGGTCAGAGGTTCAGAAGATAGTGTATTTTATCGATCTTACAGTGCCATGGTAAGACGTGATTGATGAGGCATATGGACGGAAAATGCTTAGGTATCTTGACTTGGCAGCAGGGCTGGAAATCCAAGCTCTGTCCTGAAGTTGGACGCTGGGGGTTTGTAGCAAAGTTCACCTTAGCAGTGAATTATGCATTTGTGGACGAAGTTTAAAGCAAGCAGCAAAGCCTAAAGATGATCATCGAATCCCAGAAGAACGCAAGCACAGAGACCTTTAATCTAGCATCTGTCGTCACTATTTGTGGGTTAGTACATTATTCTTTTGACATCTGAATTGTGCTCCTGTATGAATGCTCGCTCTGGAGGCTGGCACAAAGGATTGTCACATGACATCCTGTGTGTTGATAAATGTCACTACAGTGGATATCAAAAGTCTGTAAACCCTTTCAAACTTTCTGGTTTTTATTGCCTTGAGGGATATGAGAAAAACCAAACATGACTTTTTTTTCACTTTCATTTGGAAATAATTACCAGCAAAAAGAAGGTCAAAATAAAAGGGGACTCATTTCAGACAACTGAATAAAAATAGCAAACTAAAACACCTTGGTTGAGCAAGTGAATAAACCTTTCAATTAATACTTAGTAGAAGCACCTTTTGCTTTGACAATAGCAGTAAATCTGTTCGGATACATTTCTACCAATTTTGAAACTGTATATTTAGGAATTTTTTGCATGTAAAACGATTATACTGGGAGCCAAGGACAGTGTATGGCTATCAGGGTTGGGGCCATTCATGAATTGAATTGAGAGTGCATGGTAAATTCCAATTCAGTTCCTGGAGGTGGAGTTGGAATGTCACCCAGCTGTAAGGAAACAGAATGTGAATTGAAATGGAATGACAGGAAAAATAATTGAATTCCATGAAATTCCGGAGTTTGTCTTGACTCGCTAAACATTCTAAATCAAATTAAAGACAGTTCAACAAATCAAATACATTCAATCATAATGTATGGATTACCATTACATGTCATGCATCAAATACCACCTGAAAGGTCCCTTTAACATTTTATGATATTCAGTATTAATAATACATAACACTATTTGTAATCTCAGATATGTGGTAAGAAAAAACAAAAAACATTGATTGATTCACTGAATTTAATTGAATCAAATTCAACTTCCAATTCCTCAGTTCATTTATGAATTGACCCTTCAACCCTGACGGCTACCCACTTCTTCTACCACAGCTATTCCATCACATGATATGTAATCCCCTTCTCCTTGTCATCTTCATCTGGAGATACATTGTCATACTTAAGACCCCAGCTGGTGTGCTTTGTTCTCAGCCAGAGGCGCTGGCTGCTCTTTTCGGCTGCTTCAGAAAGTGCCGCTGTGTGCCTGACGTAAGCCCCGACCACAAATCCCTCACTGCCTCAGTAAATGGGCAGTGGATATGGTTACAAATCCACTGCACTTCACTCTCAAAGGACGCACCCTGGCTCTTCACCTTGAGCGCTAAATCCTCTCATATGCCCCGTCTTCACAGTGAGATGAGTACTGGACCATAACACCGGGTCAAGTCTTAAAACCGGTGCTCATTATTTTTGGTGGGACTGTGAACTGTCGGCCTTTGTCTGCTCACATTTCCAAACTCTTGTCTCTCCCCAATAAATTCTATTGCATCTGCTTTTGCATAATGCTTTATGCAATTTGGATATTTGAATACAGAACAGGCAAAATCTAGGACCGACCTAAACTATGTCCGTGACAGCTGATTTGAGTTAGTCCAATTTAAATGGCCATTTTAGTCTAGGTCTAAGTTCAGGAAGCTGTAGCATAGCGTTTCATAAATGTAATAAGTTCCCGACCTGCTGAGTCATTTTCAGCATCGCAGGGGGGCAGAGCCTATCCCAGCATGCACTGGAGACACGCTGGACAGGTCGCCAGTCCGTCACAGGCCTAACATGGATAGACAGACAATCACTCGCACTCCCATTCACACCTGTGGCCAATATACAGTCTCCAATCCAGCTGTCTGTTTAAATGTGGGAGGAAACCGGAGCAGCCCGAGGAAACCCACACAAAAAGTGGGTTTGCAAACTCCATCCTGTAAACTACATTCCTGCAGTAAAACCTTCTCTAAATGAAAGGAAAGACAAAATGAAAATGATGGAAATGGTAAAGTTTGTCAGTATAATGTTTAAAAACCACAGGGAGGACATTTTACGATTGACATTTTACGAACAAATGATTGATTCTCAGCTGATATGACGTAACATTTTCTTTACAAACACCCAAAACGAACAAATGAATTGCATGTGTGTCTGAAGTATCCTGACCATACAGTCATCTTGGACACTGGCATGGTCTGGCTCCCTGGGGTGGGGTGAACCAATGCCCCCTCAACAGGACCATCACAATGAGCGGGGAGATCATTGGAGAACCCCAGACCACCCTCACAGCCATATTTGAAAAACAAGCCATCAGGAAAAGCATTTATTGTTTTTATGTATTTTTTCCTGACTATTTATTGCTGAATGTATGATGTATGACTTTGCCTTTTTTCTCTCACAGGAAAAATGTTTTTTGTTATGTATGTTGTAGGCCTTATCTAATCTACTGCAGACCTATTGAGGCCTAACTGTTCATTTTCTGCTGCTTATGAAAGCATTTATGTAATAACATACAAGTATAGGTGCATTATTGAACTATTGTCTTATTAGGGGATTTGTGTTTGAGAGTGGGAGCCAGAAAGTGAGTTTTGAAAGCCAGAAATCTCAGCAGCTGGCCAAGTAATCATTGACTTCGGGTCATACCAGCCCCCATTAACCCCTGCTGATATATTATGGCCTTTTTGTGGGAGAGTAAAAATCTTAGTTGTTGCACCTGTAAAACCAATCACTAATTTGTGCTTTCACCAGCTTCAGATTTGCATTAGCGTGTGTTGGATCAGGTCACGACTTCAACTTTCACCTGCTTTTTTTTTTTTTTTTACCAAATATGGTGTTCTGGAGCCTTAAGGAGCTTGTAAAGGTTCTTGTAAGAAAGTATGTAGAGGTTAATGATGTTAAGGACACAGGTGGGACCCAAACGCAGGACACGGACAGGGTGGTGTGGCTAAGGAAAAGGTTTCATCATAAGGGAGGAGCATGGCTTGGAGTGAATGTGGGATGATAGTTGATAGATGATAATTTCCATCTTCAATTCCTATATAAAATGGACCAAATCCTGTGAATGAAGCCTCACTGTCATGACAGATAGAGTCTCGCATTTCTGTGGTTTGTTGTTTCTTTTCTAGTAGGACAGTTATAATGCTGCTCTTTCAATTTACTGCAGAATGTGATTGACAGCCCTTTTGACTGATATTCTGAAGTTGCTTACTGTGATACAATCAGATAGCTGTAATCAAACTATAATATGTGACATGTCAGACCATAAGCTACATTATTGCATCATATGTAGTAAAAATCTCTACATTTCCTTTGAACCATCACCCATGTTGTATCTATCATTATTAACAGAAAACTCAACCCATATCTCATATGTGGAGCAGTGAGCATGTAGAAAATGAAAGCTTTTATGGTGCCAAGGTGTGTGATGTGTAAAAGACAGTCTCTCAAACTACTGTGCATAAAACATTTTTGCTGAAGTATTGTACTTAGCTACATTTTCAGAGTACACATTTTGTAGCTCTCCATCAGCATCAGAAACTGAACCATTGTGGAGCGATTCACAGCGAGAAGAGCAAACTGTCTTTACTTTGTGCGCTATATTTTGGAATTTCCAAATTTTCCAATTAAAAGAATCTAGTTTGAACTCTCTCCTCTCGTCATGTTAGAATTGCATGGAAAAGATCTAACAAAGTTACCTTTTCTAAGAAGTAACTCAGTAACTTTTACTATGAGTACATTTTAAATGAGACACTTTTTACTTTTACTTGAGTAGATCTTACCTCTACTACTCTAATTTCTTATACATTGTATTGTGATGGCCGTCAGCCAGATTTTTTGCCTGTTTGTATATAGATTATTGTTATGAATGCAGTATCTACCTTAGGTGCGCCTTTTGAGCCATGTGACCTTGATTGAGGATGGCCTACAGGTGTCCCCTTGGGAATAACCTCCCCTCATTGGTCTGTAACCTCTTACTCTGCCCTATATTTTCAGCTTAGCTTTTAAATAGCCTTCATTTTAACTGTTTCTGTTCAGGATCCCAACAGAGCTGACAAATCTCCTTGCAAGTATAGACAATGTGCGGGATTCTATTCCTTTCCTCTTCTACTCTAAAATCTCAGCAAAGTAACAATACTTCTACTTGATTAGGACATTCTAGTACTCTTTCCACCATTGATAATGGGTTATTATATTGCAATAATAAATCCTGACACTCCAATACTGCTACTCACAGCTCAGTTGTAAATGACTAGTTCAGAGAGGTGTTCATTTTAGCGTTGGGCTTGGTGGGTTGGTTGCCAATCATTGTTTTTATATTAGCCACATGATAGCCAAAGCCGTACACAGGGGCTTGTGGTCAGGGACCTTCAGATAAACAGTATGTGGAAGAGAGGAAAGATATGGTCCGGTATCAGTATTCACTGGCAGCCAGGCAGTGTAGGAGAGGCCGTTTTATTTATACTCCTGAATTCTTTATGTTCACAGTTATAGTAAATTGTTCACATATGGACCATTGAGCTGAAGTAGCAAAATTGAGCTGAAATTGCAACATTTCTGACAGCATCTCTATTGTGTGTGTGTGTGTGTGTGTGTGTGTGTGTGTGTGTGTGTGTGTGTGTGTGTGTGTGACATACCTGGACCACCAGAGGACGCCATGGTCTCTTTTTTTTTTTTCTTTACTTTCACATTTGCAACCTCACATGTACTCAAAGTCTATACAATACAAGTTTGAATACAACACAAAGACAATAGATGCATTCATCTGTCAGCAAACAACACTGCACCACTTTAATCCGCTCCATAGGGACGCTTTGCTTGCCAGCTATTGCAGATGAAGGAAACTGAGTAGGTGAACATGCACTCAAGACGGTTCCCAGCTCTCCCCTGCGGCGGGCATTCAAGTTCAGAATTCAATACACTTATGTATAAAACATGTGGAAAACATTTGCATGATTGAAATAATTTAACCTTTGAGTTTTTTTTATATCTTCTATGCTTTGTTGTGCTGTTTTATCCAAGTCAGTGCGTATTAACGTTTGTTTTGTTTGGACCAAGTAAACTTGTTACAGCCTTGCTTTATTGTTTTTCCTGTGTCATAGTTTAAAGTGGGCATAAACCTTTCAGAAGCATGTTATATTATACTAGATCAAGTTAACATCAGGCCTTTAGGTAGCTAGTAACAGACCTGTATTGCACTCATGTTATCCACATGGTAAAATGGTCTATGAGTTGAACATGCACCAGGGGCTTGTTAAAAGCGTATGTTCACGACTGCTGCAATATGTTTCAGATGTATGAGCAAGGCAGTCTGTGTAGCTTGGGGACACACAGGGTTAACGACAGTATGTATTACCTATTGGGTTTGGGGAAGAGCCTCACTAAAAAATAATGATAAACTTTATTTGCATACTTTTGCTTTACAGTAATGAAAATAACAATAAACAAGATACGATAAAAGTGCCAGACAGAATTCTGCAGAGATGCTAAGGCTTGGTTGAGACAGGAAAACAGAGCATTATAATAGTTAACACATGATGATATAAAAGCATGTATGTAAGTCTCTGTGTCACTGAAAGGTAAAACCATTTTCACTTTTTACAATGCTCCAAATATGGTAAAAAAAAAAAAGCATCTCTGAATGTCTGTTTTACAGTGTTGCTCAAGGTTTAAACATGAATAAAAGATCAACTCTAAAAGCTTAGGTACAGGCTTGATGCATGGAGTTAAAGGATCAAGAGACAACTGAATTTGACAAGAAATATGCGGTCCAGTAAGAAGGACTGCACTTTTGTTTTCAGCTTTCAAATTCCATGGCTAAAGGAAATATTGGCATCAACTAGAAAGTGCTACAATACTGCTGCTTACTGGAATAGTTGAGATACAGCTGACAATCATCAGTATCATCAGAAAAGAGCTGCTATAGCTGTATGTCTAATATGGCCAAGCTGTAATAGAAAACAGCATCAGTACACACAGTATCGACCCAAGAAATGAGCTGCGAATTCAACGACCGAGGGAAATATTAGGGGAGAGCGGGGGAAAGTTGTCACGTGGGTAAGTTGTCTCAGTGGCTTTATTTCTGAAACTAAATATTTTAGAGCCAAAAGTCCAACTTCAAAAATGTTTACTTTATTAATAAGAGGTTAATTACAACAGTCTCAAAAGTCAAAACACTCTAACATAAAAGCAATTTCTATACCTGAAAGTAAATAATGAAAATCTTTGTGTTCTTCTTCTCATTTCTTCCTTATAAAGGAATCAAAATGATGATACACTGTGACACATAAAAGCAAGGGTCAGCTATAACCTGATAATGCATTTGAATGGTTTAGTGAAGCTCTGTGCTCAGAGAGGGGACCTTTGTTAGGAATGCCTGGGTGGGGCGTGTTGTCACACTGATTTCAGGATATGTTGTCATAACTATCAAAATATTTTTTTTGATTTGAAATAGCTTTACATTCATTCTCTTCTGAATAAATACGATTTTAGTACATTTTTAAGTGACTAAGAAGCCATTTTACATAATAAAACATGACATTAAATGTATACATTACATGTACATTAATATCATACTGTTAGAAATTGTATCAGAATTTATGCTAGTCTGAGCATCTCAGGATAGCTGAGGGTTATTTTACCTGGTGTGTGGTGGGTGTTGTATGCTGATGAAGTATGCTGTTTGTGTATGTTTTTCATGTTCTTATTATATACTTCAGGGGAAATGGAAACACAGCATACTTGTCTATGTGACAAGATGCCCCATGGGGTAAGTTGTCACAAGTTGTCAAGTGGTATTTCATCATTAATAACTTTTTCTTCCAGTAAATTATTCAAAATAAAAAAATTACCCTGTTTTAGAGAAGACCTTAATCTAAAGGGTCTTTGTAACATCTGACCTGCACATCAAATAATGATGAAAAAAATGTAATTCCCATATCTTCTTTTGTAGCCACAAATATTTAAAGGTTAAAGGCAGGAAATGTCTTATTAGTCCTGCTCTCTTCCCCTCAGTTGATCAAGGTCCAGTGTCTGGGGGACATTTATACGTCAATGGGGACACTGGGCAATAATATAGCACCGCTAGCTTGCTATGGAGAAAACACAGCAGAGTGGTTAGCACCCTGCATGTTAAGCAGAATACAAACTAGCTCTTTGTCGCTTCTCAGCCCTTGATGGAACAAGCACAGATCCTCCACAGACCCACGGCGTGTGTGTTCAATTCACTGCACTGAAGCATCATGACACAGTTATCAGTTAAATCATTCCACTAACCACAGGTAATAACGTTACCTAATGTTAAATTATAGGGCAACGAAAGACATGGATGTATGTAAATTAACGGCAGGGAGTGGAGCTCAGTCTAGGAGCAATGCTCGGTTAGCGCGACACAATACTACGTATTACAATTTACAATTTCACATTTGGCAGACACTTTTATCCAAAGCGACATACACATGAGATTTTAATACAACACAAGCAAGGATCTAGCCAGGAGAGAACAACGAGAGTAAGTGCCATTACTACGTATACTATGTATACTATGTATTACAGGTTTTGTCTGCTGCATGTTCAGCTTTGCTGTACTTTCTTATTTTACTGCTTTCCTCCATTGTTGTTGCTATATCTTCCCTGCCCTGTGGCCGCTAGCCTCACCTTGATAGCCACAACCAGCTCATTACTGGCCACAACCACAGCAAATGGTTTATGCCCCAAAATGTCCTGAACATCATTGAAAAGCTCAAACTGACAAAAACGTAATAAACTACTAAAAAATGCACTATCCAAAATGGAATTAAGTTGACCTACCACCAAGCTACTGCAAAATGCATTTAGTTTACTGTACAAGTAAAACTGCTCCCCAGCACCGGTCATATTATGCACGAATACTGTTACTAATTGCATGGACTCCCATGCAACACATCCACTTCTCTGCTTTCTCTCATTAAGTTCTTGACTGTCAGCAAACTATTGAATTTGTCTGTGTGTACAGTTATGTGAGCAATCCCTGCATCCCTACCATGCCTCCTATAGAGGCTTCATACAGGTGCATGTGTTGCTGTGTCAGACCAGTACTTGACAGAGTAATCAGCCATCATGTAAAATGCAAAATTACAGGTTTTACAGGTTGTTTAGCATTCAGATCAATTAACCCTAAAATACATAAAATAGATAAGATGTTTTAACTCATATTATCTTACTGCCCATGCAGATAATCTTGCTGTTTTCAATAAATTTAAACTGTTTTATGATAATGTACTGTAACAGGCAATTATTTGGAGTAAGAGCAATTGTGTTAAAACAATAGTCTCATAAAAAAAATTTTTTGATCGTCTGTGAGAGCAGTGAGGTCATTTGACTTTAAATGTCTTAAACTAAGTTTGATAAGTCTGAATACAAGGTAAAAAAAATACATAAAATAAATCATTTTAAGCCAGTGATAAATGTATTTGAATTGTCACAAGCCTCTTGTGTCTCTAGTTCATGTATAGGAGGAATTTATGTGGGTGAAGCATGTTATTCTGCTGTTTGGCCAGGCCTGCAAACATAACATCAGTGCTGGCGTGTGCCAATCAGGCACCCTGGGCAAAACTATAAATGCTGCCCATCCACATATTTTATAAGCTATTTCATGTAGGGTTGCCAACTCAATGTTATTTTGCGGGTGGGGGTGGGTGGACCAGCAAAAAGTCATGAAAATAAACCAAGTAAACTGCAAAGGCATCTTACCTTCACCCGTACCTGCACAACATAGGCCTACCCAACGCACACACATATCGCCCTTGACTGGTTAATACATTACGCTACATTCAAAACAATTTAGTAAATCCTCCCCAGTTGTGTCTCATGTCACTTTAATCAACTCACGTAGCGCAATATTTATTATTACTTTACTGAAAAAGGACTTAAGAAAGAATAGTAGGTTTATTTCTTTCTTTGTAGATCGCGGTAACTGTATTTATGCTGTGTCACCCAGTGTCACCCTAGTAACAATCAAATTAAGACAAGTGTGGACAAATTTGGCGCCCCTAGTGGCGTGGCGCCCTGGGCAATTGCCCTGTCTGCCCCGCCCACGCGCCGCCACTGCATAACATCTGTATCAAACTGTAGCTGAAAATTTGTACTGAAAACAATTGCAACTGTTCCGGTCCAAAGCTGTCTGAGGAAATGTCCAGTGTGCGTTCTGGCAGCTGGCAGCAAACCAAAACGTTGAATCCCATCTTATTCTCATGTGGCAGAAAGTTGTGTAACCTCTAGTCCATCTGCACTCTGGATTTCATTGGGGTCAGGAGCATTTGACGTCAGATGGTCTCCACAGCTTTGTAAAAAAAAGATGTCCTAAGACGGAAAATACGTGTCAAGAACTTATGAAGGCATAAGGAAAATGTGTGGAAGAGATGAAAACGAGTTTTGGGGTATAAAATTTGCTGTCCATGAGTCCTTGTCTACTCCCAAACTCATCCTGTCATAAACTGAACCACCTTCCAGGCAGTGACAGGCTATCTATCTCGCCTATGATGTCCAGACAGCTGTCACCAGTCTCATCCATCAACTTAACTCACTCTTTATCATGTTTAAACTCACCGAGCCAAAAGGGAAAAGTCCGAATTCACCACAGTTCATATCAGCTAGCAGCGAGTGTGTAAGGCCTGTGATGATCAGGACAAACTTATCTTAGTCTCTTTACATTCCTCACATCCCTTAATAGAGCTGAGCATTGATTTTAAATGGATTTTAGATTTAGAGTCATCTAAGCAAAAAGTGTAGCTTTCTGGAAAGGCGCCATGAACTAGAATTGCCTATGTATGAAGTATAAACCAAATGTAACAAATGTGGACATCTTCCGGGTCATTGTGAATGGAGCAGCACTGCCACCGAACTTGAATGGATAGAACGGTCCTTCCACTATTTGCCATGGTAATTTGGCTAGTAGCCTACAGCGATGGCGATTATAGAATATTAAGTGTTGGTTGCTATGGTGACAATGCAAGTCTGGGCATTAAGGCCATAAAGTCTGACACATTCGCTTGAGAACTGTCCAGATGGACAGTGACCTAATACCAGCCTCTGTCCAGATGGACACTTCTCAAGCACGCAGAGACAATACTCTCTCCCGGTCAAGAACAAGAGGAGACAGACGCAACAGGGAGTTAAGAGGCACTAGTGGGCACATAGGGAGAGCCCCATGGTCTCCAACATAATCAACCTATCCAGCAGAGTTGAACCCTGCTGAAATTTCTGTATTGTCTAAGAGTTTGTCTTTTGTGCCCTTTAAGGAGGCTGATGCCTTTACTACAAAAGTGGAACTATTCCACTGTAAACACGTTCCGTAGATTGGTTGACCAAGAAGTTTCTGCTCTGTTTTCCTCTGCTAAGGACAATAGGTGTTACTCCAACCTCTCTTCTCAAGAATGTAAAGCATTGTCTGACCTCTCTAAAGATGAGTCCATTATTATTCATAATGCTGACAAGGGGGGTGCGGTGGTTTTGCAGAATATAGAATCGTATTGAGCAGAGATAAGAAGACAACTGAGTGACGTTAATTTCTATACCCTGTTGAATGGTGACCCCACCATCAGATTTCGCTTGATGTACAGGTTACTAAAAGTGATGGGTTGAACACTGTACCATAAAAAACCTTTTTACTATCATCCTTCCAGCTTAAAAAGAGTGTTACCCTACAGTCAATTTCTAAGAATAAAAAGAGTATGCAGTACTGAGGCTGACTTTGAGACACAGGCTGGATGACCACTTCAGGTCCAAAGGATATGATGAAAGTAATCTGAACACAAGTTTATCCAGAGCCAGGGAGGTTCAACAGGACCAGTCTGCTCACCCCAAACCCTCTCCCCCTAGTGGTCAGTCTGTGCTATGTGTCAACATAGCACAGACTTCTCTCCTATCTCTCAGGATATTAAAAATAAAGTGAAGAAAAGCATTTTAATGCCACTGGACATGATGTATGCAGACTGAGATTCCAAGGTGTGGAGGTGGTAAAACCTTTCGGAGAGGTGGTGATGGGACTGCTTACTGGTACAAAGAAAAGGCCTTTTGGATCCACTCTCTACAGACGGAGTTTTCAAGGGGTCTCACTGAAGAATTACTGTTGAATTGTTTTTTGAAAAGTATGTGTTTCCAAATTGTGGAGCTCTTTTATCTATTACCTTCTTATGTATTTTGTAGTTTTAGTTGTTTGATATTGTATTTGCTCTATATATTCAGTATTTTATATGATATTGTTAATCTTAATCTATCACACAGTTGCAAATTACCAGAGTTTATGGATAATGGGAATTGTCTAGTCACTGGAAACGCTGATGAAGGCTTAGTGCTGAAATTAGTTCATTTCTTAGCTTTCTGCTATGCGTACAATAAACTTTTGTAATTAATTTGGTTGTGTGGACATCCATTTTTTGAACTGCAGATGTATCTGTTGCACGAGTGCCTAGCAAACTGTCGAAACTCTACTGAAAGAAACATTAGCAACAAGGCTATAATAGCATTATCGAAGATTGTGCTTCTCTCGCTAGCTCTTCTAGTCAACATTAGCATATTAGCAATTGACAGAGAAACTCCTTTGGTCCTTGCTTCAAAACCTCTTGCCTCAGCAACTTGCCATAAATTAGTATATGGAAGCTAGCCAAGCGGTACACATAAAAATGGCGGCTGCTCCGACCATCCTGATTTGAATAGGAACGACTGGTCTATCCAAGTTCTGCTAACACTGCCGAACGGTCCAACATCATCCAGACAGTGCGTAAATTCATTTTTACCTTGGATTTTCCCTTTGCTGGTGTGCAGACATCTTCTTGACTGATCATATGACAGGCAGAGAAGGCTAAGAAGAGGACAGACTAATTATTAATTCGGACAGTGATAGGATGAGAATAGTAGCTGAACTGCGTGAGTGATGGAGTCTATCAGTCACTCTGGCCAGAAACCTGCTGCTAACGAGGGTCTGGATATTCCAGCCTTGGTATTTATGATTTTGCAGTCCAATTTCCCCCGTCTCTTTTACTCCCTCCACTTAATATGTCCTACACCCATCCATATTACAATTACAATTACAATTTCACATTTGCCAGACGCTTTTATCCAAAGCGACTCACACATGAGATTTTCATACAACACAAGCAAGGTTCTAGTTAGGAGAGAGCAACGAGAGTAAGTGCTATAAAGCTAAGTTCTGGTCCAACAGGACATAGGTGCTACGAGGCAGTGCTACAAGGCAGTGCTATGAGGCAATGCATAGAGTGCATAGAAGCAAATTTGTTTTTTTTTTGGTTACCCGGGCCATTAGGTGAGAAGGTATTCGCTAAATAGCTGGGTCTTTAGCCTTTCCTTATGAGGGAGTTCAGGTAGGTCGGAGCCATTTTGGTTATTGTTTTGTAGGCGAGCATCAAGGACTTGAACTTGGGAGCCTGTGGAGGGATATGAATAGCGGAGTGACGTGCTCTTTTGGGCTGGTTGAAGACCAGACGCGCCGCTGCATTCTGGATCATCTGCAGAGGTTTGAACGTACATGCCGGGAGCCCTGCCAGTAAGGAGTTGCAGTAGTCAAGGCGTGATATTACAAGAGCCTGTACCAGGAGTTGTGCTGCATGCTCAGACAGGTAGGGTCTGATCTTCCTGATATTGTACAGATATTGCTCACTAGACACGCACACACACGCACCCACGCACCCACACACACACACCGCATAACCTTTCGAGCAGTTATACAATTTAATGTGCAGTAACTTAGGCCTCACAATCGTTGAGGGGCCCCTTTCACACCCTGTACTGGCTGTGATCTTTAATCCTGTTTATGAGTTCATTCATGCTCAACCTGCCATTGCTGTCAGCACAGATTAACTCCATGTCAATCATGTTGATGAAGTTATTCTATATTGAAAACTAAGTGGCAAACCAAGTTCAAAACAAAGCTGTGTGGGAAACCAGAGGGTTCCTTTGAAGAATCTTGTGCCAGTCCCAGGGAATCACCAGTATAATGAAGAACAGTTTCACTCCCATGTATCCACTTGAAGGTCCTTTTATATGAAGGGTGAACCTGCCAAAAAAAAAAATCCTTGCTGCGAACAACTAATCATTGAGAAAAGCAACGTATCATTTCAGGAATATACAGGATTTTAACCTTACCTCTCTCTCTTTCCTGGATCCCAGTCTAGTGGATTTCCTTAGTGAATCACATAAGACACAAATAGTGACATGGTCAGATTGCATCGTCCAAATGATCAGTCTGATTTCTGCAGCAGGCACTTCTAGCACTTGGTACTAAGTCAAATTTAATTACCTGAGATAATTGCATCATCATGTCGTTTTGGAAAGAAAGCGGCTGCTGTACTGTATCTCAACCAGAGAACAGTAAACGAAAACTATTGTTTCCACGGTAGTGACACCACATTGAACACATTATGGCGTGATTGTTTTTGCTTCATGTCCAGCTCTGTCTCTCCTTCTTGCCCTAGTTTTTCTACCAAACTTTCTAGGTAACCATGTTTTTATTATATTTCACGAAATTGTGTGAAACTGTAATCAAATCACCTTATTCAGTACAAATCTGCACAAAGCATGGATTCAACATTTCATAGTAACACTTATGATGAACCCGCTTACTCTGATTAACATCTGATTAACATTATGCACTGGTGTGTGCTCCGAGGCAAATACCATGAAGGTGTTTTATGCAGGTCTTTTTAGCAGAAAGGTCAGAGCTCAGCTAATAAACACATGAAAGTTTTTTTTTTTTTCCAATTAGTATTTTATTGAAAGTACATGTTACATCATGCGTCTATCATGAATCCCGTTCATTTCTTTTATACAACATACCAATGAGAAAAGAAAAACAAAAACAAAACAAAAGAAAAAACAAAACAAAACAAGACAAGAAAACGGGCGGCTGTGGCTCAGGAGGTAGAGCGGGTCGTCCACTAATCAGAAGGTCGGTGGTTCGATCCCCGGCTCCTCCAGTCCACATGTCGAAGTGTCCTTGGGCAAGATACTGAACCCCAAATTGCTCCCGATGGTTGCGCCAGCACCCTGCGTGGTAGCTTGCCGCCATCGGTGTATGAATGTGTGTGTGAATGGGTGAATGCAGGCATTGTAAAGCGCTATATAAATGCAGTCCATAAATGCAGTCCAAAAAAAATATTAGTAATAATAATAATGATGAAAAACAAAAACACAGCTCTTGACACAGTCATATGGTCTGCTTATGATTTCATGATTGACAAGTTGGTGATATCATAGTACGTTGTCACTCCGCTAACCTTAGTACATAAGTTCAGCATTCTCTGTAGCCACTTTGTTCTCTCTATCCCTTATTATCTGTTGTCCATATACTTTAAGAATAGCTGCCATTTCTTTTCAAATCTGTTTGGAGTGCCCATTAATCTATAGGAGGTTCTCTCATACGCTGCAACGGTACTGAGTTCAAAGTCACTCTTTGATAGTGAATACATTTTCAGACTTCCAGTGTCTCATTAACAGTTTTCTCCCCACCATCAGAGCTGTGTGCACCCATTCAACTGTATTGCCAGGTAAACCTTTTGTTTGTAGTGGGTCACACAAGACAAATAGACGAGGGCATTGGGGGTAAGTTAACATTAACAATGTGTTTTATAGTTTCCTGTACCCTCTGCCACTCACTTTTTACTTTTGTACAGTTCCAAACGCAATGCAGCAGAGTGCCAACCTTCTGCTTACATTTCCAGCATTGAGAGTTCTCTTTAAGGCCAGCCCTATGAAGCTTGTTAGGTTTCCAGTACACTGTTCAAAATCTTAATTTGCGCTAGTTTAGTTTTTAGTTCTCTGGACAGCTTTCTGATATTATGTAGAATGTTGGACCACTCTTGTGTAAAACTTATTCCCAAATCTGCTTCCCATACGCTTTTTAGTTCAGTCCTACTTCCATATGCTTGTTGCAATAGGGTGGAGTAATATTTGGATGTTTCATGACCTTTCCCAAATACTTCAACTAACTTTTTAGAAAAAGGTACCTCTTGTGGGCCAGACGCTGTACCGATTACTATGCAGGTTAGATGCTTACTTTGAATGTACCTCAAAAACTCAGAGGGTGGAAGGTGAAATCTAGTTTGTAATTCCTCAAAAGTTAGAAGGCGATCACCATCATAAAGGTCCCCTAAGCTCAAACTCCCTGCCCGAACCCATTTTGGCCATAGGAATAGTTTCTTATTGATTTTTAGTTTGGGGTTCCATAGTGATTTTGAATTTATATATGGATCAAAGTGGAAGAGCCATTTTCTTCCAGACCCATTGAAGATGTGACATTATGGGATGGTTAGATACATCAGTTTGGCACTTTGTTGATAGATAACTCACAGGGGGAAGAGGGTCACAGATTGCTCTTTCAAGGTCATCCCAAGGGGGAGCTCTCTCTGGGGGGAGAGACCATTGAGCTATGTGTCTCAAACAGAAGCACAGCACCGCACACTGTTGTTGTATAATATGTAATGTTATCGTGTACTGTATATTGTGTATATTAATGTATACATATGAGTGCATTGTGTACATAGTCTATGTAGGTCTGTAGTGTCTTTCTCTTCTTTGTTGGTTTATGATGTGTGACCTTTGTGTTAAGGCAGAGAGAGTCAGAGCACAAGTATTTCATTGTATTTTAATACACATGACAATAAAGTTGAAAGTAAAGTTGAAAGTGAAGAAGGCATAGTGGTACAGCAGTAAATTAGGTATCCCCAGTCCACCCTGGTCCACTGGCCTCTGTAGCTTCCATAATTTTAACCTAGGTTTTTTATTATTCCACAATAGCTTGTTGCATAAACTTTCAAATGAGTTGAAGTAGTAGAAGTAGTAGTGTTATTTTAACTGCCAGCATCTGCAACAAATAATTGAATTTTGGGATCACTGTCATTTTAAGAAGATTTGCTTTACCCCACAGTGACAATCCGAGTAGTAGCCATCTGTCGATGTCACTCTCCAACTTCTTAATGAGAGGGTCCATATTTACCTTCACCAAATCTTTCAGATTACAGGGGAAGGTAATACCAAGATAGTGAGGCCTTTTGTTGGCCAGCAGAATTCTTTTGGGAAAAGAGTTGTCAGACAGTATTGTGTGAGAGGAAGGGCCTCCGACTTGGTCCAGTTTACTTTATACCCTGATACTTGAGAGAATGATTCTATAACTCCAAGTAATGCTGGCAAGGATGTTTGCAGGTTTGTTACAAACAAAAGCATGTTGTCTGGATGTAACATAATCTTGTGCACGCCCCCGCTACTGCAGATTCATGGGAAGTCAGCTAGGCCTCTTATTGCTACTGTAAGTGGTTCCAGCGATACTGCAAATAATTGCCTTGTTCCTCTGTATAGCTCAAAGTGTGATGAAATAATGCCATTTGTTAGAACAGCCACAGTGGGTGTACTGTAAATAATTTTAACCCATTTAATGAACCTATCCCCAAAACCAAACATTTTAGTGTCAGAAATAAGTATTGCCACTCCACTCTATTATATGCTTTTTCAGCATCTAACGAAATTGTGGCCGAGGGTGTGTCAACATTGGACTGGTTCCACATGATGTTAATGAATCGTCTAACATTATCTGAGGAGTTGCGATTCTTCATAAAGCCAGATTGGTCGGAATGAACAACTGAGGTTACAACTTTTTCCATTCTATTGGCCAGTACTTTTGACAGGATTTTGGAATCAACATTCATTAATGATATGGGACGAAAATTCCTACAGTCAGTCATACCTTCTTAGGTATCAGTGATATCAAAGCCTGCCGTAGTGTTAAGGGGAGTGACCCACTGACCAAGGCTTCGTTATACATATCATAAAGTAGAGGCACTAGCTCCATATGGAATTCTTTATAAAATTCAGAAGTAAATCCATCCAAACCAGGGGCTTCACCTGTTGGCAGTGTTTTAATTGCGTCTGTGATCTCCTGCATAGTCAATGGGCTATCCAACATTTCCTGTTGGTCCTTAGAGATAGTAAGTTGGCTTTCTTTAAGAAGTGTACTGTTACTTCATCAGCTACATCTACTTCTGAGCGATATAGCTTGTCATTATACTCCTTGAAGGCTTGGTTGATATGTACAGTTTCACACACTAGGTCACCCTCACTATTCCTAACCACAGAGATCACACTGGCTGTTTCCTTCTGTTTAATATAGCTAGCAAGAAATTTTCCCGCCTTCTCTCCTTCTTCAAATTGCTTATGACGTGCTCTAAATAATAAATATTCTGCTTTTTGTGTCAAGATGATATTTAGTTCATATTTTAATTGTGTTAGGGTCCTGAAATCTGTAGGGCATAAAGTAGCCTTGAACATTGTCTCAACTTCTCTGATTTTAGCTTCTAGTTCTGTCTGTTTTTTCATAGCAGCTTTTTTCTTATAGACTGCATACTGAATTATGTGCCCTTGTAGGAAAGCCTTAGCCGTTTCCCAAAACAGGCCCCTAGATATTGCTGTGGTGTCGTTTGTCTCTTTGAACAGGGTTAGCTGGTCTCTTATTTGTTCTTTAAATTGGCAATCTAACAGAGGGCTTGAGTTGAGTTTCCACCTTGAGGACATATTCACTTGCTGTAGGCCTGTGGGGTTTAACTTCAAAGAAATAGGAGCATGATCTGATATGATGTTTTCTATAGTACTTGAGAGCACAGATTTGATTACTTGCTTTGATATAAGAAAAAAGTCTAGAAAAGGAGTTATGGGGTGCTGAATAGAAGGTGTAGTCTTGGGGTCTTGCTTTCTGGAATGGGGTGAATTCCAGAAAGCAGGTTCAACAAACTCTGAGTCTAACCCTGAACTCTGAGTTGATTAACCCCGAGATAGGAAACTCTGAGTTTTCGGTTCCAGAACAGCTGATCTGAGTTAGTTCAATCAACTCTGAGTATGTTCACCCTGAGTTAAGCGCGTGCGTGACGACAATAAAAAGCCATCATTAATGGATCTCCGATACTACGATTCACCATGGCAACGAGTGAGAAAAAAAGGTCGTCCTACTTCACCCCACTGGAGTTAGAAGTGTTAATACGTGCTTATGGCGAGTATGAGCACATTTTCAGAAAGAAAAGCAACACAGCTGCAGCAGTAAAGGAGAGAGAATTAGCATGGGAGAGAATTGCTGCCCGAGTCAATGCGTAAGTTTGAATGCAGTAGTGTATTCATTTAACATTTAACCACACTTTCTTATAATATTACAGGTGAAAAAGTGGTGGAATGGTATTGAATACAATTTTATTTTCATTTAGGTGCAATCCCACAGGCGCAAACGCACTTGGAAGCAGCTGAAAATGAAATATAAAAACATACTTCAAACAGGTAAGGCATATTTTGCTTAGGCCTATAGGCTCATGATTGTACCTCACTTTGGTTTTAATCATATTTGACATATTAAACAAAGTAAATATCATTCAGTGGCTATTTCAACGTGTAGTAGCTTTAACTCCCAACAGAATGCTGTTTTAACACACACAAATGTCCTATCGCCTAATATCCTGCTTAGTAGATTAACATTTGAGTCCTACTCAGCCAACAGAAAGAAGGCAGAGGCCAATATATGTGTGTGTGTGTGTGTCTATATATATATATATATATATATATATATATATATATATATATATATATATATATATAGACACACACAGTGTGTGTGTGTGTGTGTGTGTGTGTATATATATATATATATATATATATATATATATATATATATATATATATATATATATATATATATGTGTGTGTGTGTATTCTTTTTTTGGGTTTTTCATTTTTCCCAACAATTACTGACGGTGTTATCTGCCTTGTTGAGCCTCCTGCCACAACAGAACTCCTAGCAGTTGTAAGTACTCAATACTCCAGAGATCTTGCCACATATAGTAGTTTAAAGTATACCAAAACAGAATGCTCGTCTTCATCACAGGAGGATGATGATGATGATGATGATGAAGAAGACACGTTGTCTGCTGCCACAGAGAGGGGGCATTACCAGGAGGAGGGTCCATCAACCTCCACAGCACAGATTGACACAGTAAATGCCTGGTTAATTCTGCATGTAGAACTGTAGAATTTAATGCCATCCTTATATTTTCCCAGTTACCGGTAAAGGAGTTGTACAAAATGCATCTCATTAAGAAAATGGCAAAAGCTGACCAAGAAATGGTGTACTTGGGGCGGCAGATTAGAAAGGCAGATCTTGAAATTGAATTACTGGAACGCAAGTTAGCGGTGGGTGCATGGTCACAGGTGTAATATGTTGTTGGAACAATATAAAAATACTAACTGTTGCATTTGTAATTGTGGCTCTAATTGTGGCAATATTATGGAGAACAACACATGCCACAATAATGTCACATGCCCTCTCTGGGGTTACCCTGAGTCTACGTAGACAGTGGAACTGGGCTTTGGGCATGCCTATTGTCATACACTAAATAGTAAGCCATTGTGTACAGGACCACACACAGCTTACATTTGGCCATTGCCCCAGTGACCATACTGATATTTTAATATTATAAACATATGTCATCAAACAGTTAGCCCACACGTTAACTAATATAATGATTAACATACTTTCATTCAAGTATTTGTATGTGAAATTGGGATTCAAATTGTATTTAATCACTTCAAAATAAAAAACACAAAACAATTACTTCTATTTGAAGCAACACAATCTCTCAAATATTATTTCAAATACAACAAAAAAATTCTAAATATCTTGAAATACTATGGCCTAAACTTGGTCCAATACGAAATACAGTAACTTAAATAGTAATTTTAAAATCTCAGACAAAATCAATACTGTTGTAACTGACAATACAAATAACATTTTGCTCACTTTGAAGATTATCCTTGACGCTCTGAAGCCTGTGGGATCAACCGACCTGGTTGACGTTTACTTTGTGAAAGGTGCTTCGCTGCAGCTTGCCATTAAAGATGGCCTAACATCAACTGATCACCTCAACAAAGCTGTCTCAAAAGCCTCAAACATTGTCTTCTCACTACCATAAATCATCTTTGGCACAGGATCTCTTTGAAGGTGTAGAGAAGTCTTCAGACAAGACGGAACTCTCAGCTAAAAAATGGTTCGCTCTATTCTCGGTGCTGATGATGAAAAGCTGAATGATTTGCCAATCGCAAAGCTTTCCTGCTCAGAAACGTTCTTACTTGTAGATACTGTAGACATTTGAATACCCTTGGAAATTGCTACTGATTGTGTTCAAGGTTTGAATGCTGTCACTGCTGGTTACATCATGCCATTGATCAGAGGATTAACCAACCACCTAAATCATTGGTCCACCAGGTTTGATGGCAAGCTTATCAAATCCCTCAAGGAGGCAGTTGAGAAGCTGGCAGTGTGTGAGCAGAAAAAGCTCTAGCATGTTGCCTCGCTTCACGTTACAGTACCGTGAAATCAGAGGTCAAAGATCATGGTACTAACTTCAGAAGAAGACATCCCACCCACTGCTCCAGGTGTTCAGTGTCCAGTAGACATGGGAGAGATGGAGGGACGGAATGTTTCAAAACCTGTGAAGGTTTTACTGGTTGGAATTTATATGTACGCCTACTGGTACAGCATGAGGTCACCATTAAACATACTCTGTTTTCCAGGAAGTAAAAGCAATGGGAGTTCATTTCATGGGGACTTTAACAAGTTAAATGAGACCAGTAAACTTGTTTTTGACCTGTGAACTGAAGGCATAGCAACAATTTCAAAAGTAATGTCATGAAAAAAGATAAGTCATTCTTAATCCTTTGGCTAAAAATACCGTCTTTCAAATACTTGAAACAAAATATATTTGAAGTCATTTCAAATAATTGCAAATACTTTCCAAACATGTTTACAAATACATTCAAATATTCATATTCAGGCTTTTCAAAATAAAGGCTTTTTTTCCAAACACTATTTCGACATAGATGTGTTATTTTATCCCCCTAAACACTGAATGTATGAACTTGGCACAGATGGGCAGCATTTCCATACAAACGTGCAGTATGTGTTTGAAACATGTATTAGCTTTTGCATATTTGCATTTGTCAAGTCACCACATAACAAGATACATCTGTGGACAGTTTTTTTTTTTTTTACATTTTGAGAATACTCAGAGGTTTTCAGGCAATTTAACTGGATAAACCAAACTCATGTCTGGTACAAATTCCTCAATGGTGCAGCATTGTGTTTTCATCACTACAGTAAATCACATCACAGCCACTTAACTGCAACAATGGTGTTTTTCTTTTTCTCACATGAATTGAAAATTTAGATTTTTGGAACTGGTGAACTCTGTCCTCTGTCATTCTTTTCTGTTCACTATTTCAAACTGTACTGTATTTTATACTTTGTTATATGTGTTATGTTGTATCATTATTATGTGCTGTCCTGGCTGTCCGCAGCTCTCTGTGCTGCTATCGGCTTGGCCAGGTCCCTAGAAAAAGAGTTTTTTCTTTTTTTTAACTCAATGGGATTTCCTGGTTAAATAAAGTTTAAATAAAAAAAACCAAACATGTTGCGTTAGTTTCAAAACTCTTGAAACGATCAAAACCCATTTTATGATTTAAAGAATACATGGGCGTCAAAACCAGACAAGCATTCTTTTCTTCATTCCTACAAACACTACTTTATAGACACATGGTTTTTGTCTGGCATGCAGCAACAATGATCTGCCTTAAAGGAATACAGCAACCTTTTGGGAGATTGCCCCATTGGTCAACTAATGATTTGGGTGTTTTTATGTTTTTATCATTAACAAGTACACAATGAGACTCAAAGGGAAAATGACAAATGATGCTCTTTTCAAGCAATATCACACACTGGTCAAACATGGCTACCACTTCAGCCACATTCCCATGAATCATAAGGTTTTATGAGGGTTGTGAGAATCAGAAAGCGATAATTTCACATGCAAATTGCAGATATCCTTCATTTGAAGATATATTTTTACACTTTTGAAAACAACAGTATTTTGCAATTCATTTTTATGTGCATGTTAAATGAGTAGGCTATTTGTAATTTGTAGCAAAACATATTTTGATGCGTTTGCATCTCTGGAACTAGGGCAATTCAAGTCAAACAGCTGACTTAAAATCAGTGTCTCTGAAAGACCCAAGCATAATTGTCAATATCTGACATTATTTATCAAAGTATTGATGCTGAAATGCTCAGCAAAAGCTTATTTAATATAGCATACAACCAAAGATATTCAAAGGCTCAGTAAACTGTTGTTGCCTAATTGTCATTTTTCATTGCAGGTATTAAAAAAAGCACAAATTTGTGTGTACATTGCATGATGATGAGGCTGTGTTTTGTGCTGTTGATGCACATTACTACACAGGTACAGCCCTCATATGCAATTCACACAATTATGGTCATATCAAAGAAAATGTAAAAGAAAAACCACATATGTATGTGTAGTCGCGAACAGAGGTGCTATAGGAGAAACTGTGAAAGATTTACAAGTGAAATGCAATACGAGTAATAATAATAATAAATATAATTCAACAGACTTCATAAAAGATCAGGTGGATTTTAACTGGATTTATGTGACACTATATGGTGACGAGTTTGTGCATAGCAGCTGTCTTTCACAAGAGGTATTTAAAAAGGTATTTAGCTTCCTTCTTCATTTCGCCTTAGATAATGCAGACTGTCCCATCCAAATGATGCTGAGGTGGTTGGATGTGCAGTTTCGGTGCCGATGTGGCCGTGTGGGTGTTTGCACTTCTGTTTATGTGCATGTGTGTGTTTCTGAGTCTGTGTTTTTTTTTTTTTTTTTTTTTTTTTGCCTCTTTGTCTTGGTGTCCCTCCTTTATGTCTTCTTCTGACACAGCGAGTTAGTTTTCCGGCAGAAGCAGATGGTGTTGAAGAAGCGGCAGTGGCAGGTGGCGCACGGGTCGCAGCAGCGGGACTGAGGTAGACAGCTCTCCGAAAGCCGGGAGCACCTGGGGCTGACGGGCTTCGGTGCCGCCTTGGGAGGGGGTCCGTTTGGAGGGGCGGGTAACACTTTGGGCTTCTGGGGTGGGGGGGGGGGGTGGGGGGGTTAGGGGTGGAGAAACACAGAGCAGGTGTAACATCAACTTCGAATGCAAGACAAGAGTCTGACTTCTGACTCCTGATTTGATTTTGAGGATTAAAGGCATTTAAAACAGTGAATAACCCAAGACCTATAAAACAAAGATGGCAAGATAAAAAGAAAGATGGGAACATTTACAGTGACTAATTAGGCAACGGCTTCTGATTTGAAAATTATTGGTTATAACTAAAATAATTGTATTATTTTCCATTGATAGATTTGACTGGTAAAACTAGCTTACGATTATCATGACACTCTATTCAATTGCATTTCACTTAGAGGCTCCAAAAGGTCTGGGGTGGCCCTGATATAAATTACAGCTATAAACAAACACGCAATGTACAACAAACCATTTTCTGCCTCCAAATTAAATCCATATTTTGCATTACATAAGTTCAGCAGTTCCAGTTTCCCAGCGTCCTGGTGGCTCAGTGGTCTGAGGCACACAGCACATAAACATGACGTCCTTTGTGGCAGGACACCCCCCCTCTCTCTTATCTTTACTGCCTCTCTATACTGTGACTGTCCAATAAAGCAGAAATGCTAAAAAAAACCCAATTATACATCTATTCTGTAAAGTAAGGAGTAAGAAGACTGAGTTTTTAATAAGTGGTGGTTTTTATTACATGGTGTGAATGATTGCCATCCAACATAGAGCTGTCAGTATGTGCCATGATGCACAGAGCCAAACTTCTGTCTAACTCTTCACCTAATATCATTGAATTTGCTCCAGACTGTTCTCTCCATCACCAAATTATTTGAGTGTCATGGTGCAGAACGTACTGCTTTTAAAGGGAAGGAAAATCAAAATTTGATTGAAGCTTGTGCAGATCTCTGAATGATCAAATAGCTCCTCCTCAAATATCTGACTATCCTTGTTTGTGAAGTAAAGGCAAAACTGCTTAAACCATTGATTTAATGATCAGACTGTAAGACCATGCTGAGGCTTAGAAACATGTTGAATAAGGAGACATGTGAAACCTCGCTCATGTACATTGTACCATCTGACAACCCTCTATGTACAGTACATGACGTATTTATCTTTCATCACAGCCTGCAGGACCAAATCAGCTTGTAAATCTCCATGCAAACTGAACCAAAACAGAAATTATAGCTAGCATGAACCTGTGTGGGCTCATACCACAACTTCAATATACAGTAGAATTCATTTTTGTCCGATTAACCTTTTCTAAGTTCAGTGGTTTCAAGAGGGCTCACAGCTGAAACACCTATACATTTATTAAAGGGGAAACAACTCTGTCCAAAAGCTAGGAACCAGAGAACCAAGACTTTTAAACTGTGATGCCGATAATGCGATATATAGACTACATGTGTGGATTTGTACAATGCTTAACGTTTACAACCAAATTAGCTTTACAATTTATAGTAACACTATTAATTCAAAGTTCAAAGTGTGCCATTCTTTTCCAAAAATTTTGAAATATAAAAAAAAAAAGCTGTGGCTTTAAGGAGGCGAGGTGACAGGTGGCAAGAATGAAGGACCAAAAAAATTGTTAAATGTTGAAATTTATTGAAAAGGTTTGACTATGTCTGCACCTAACCCCCTGCCCCACCAGTATATAATTAGTGCTCTGTATCTTTGTTTGATGATATTCACTAAATGTATGCTCATAAACATTCAATCAATAGGTGGCAGTGTAATAATTGTGGCTGGGATCACTCTATCAATAGAAATCGTGTTTAGGGCCCCCAATGTCAATAGAGGCTCCCACTTGGGCCCCCAGGTTAGGGGCCTGAGGCAGGTAAGTGTGTTTCAGGGTCATACCTGGCTGCACATTTCAACTGAA